>NW_010564277.1:0-947 GCF_000687285.1 Phaethon lepturus | reverse complement strand
GAGCTGTGCAGAGTGATCCCAACAGCTCCCCTCTCCACTTGGCACTGCTTCTAGTGCAAGAAAGGAACACTGCACCTGTCTAAAGACTGCAGTGTGTGCTGCTGCTCTGCTAATGCTGTACTAAGGCGTTTGGAGTCTTCAGTCTGTTTCTGTGCTCGAAGGGAACGATGCTATTGAGGTAGGCTTTCTGAACAAGAACCTTAATTCATCAGTGGCTATTAAAACTATGTTATGGACCTTAACATTTATTTTAAGGAGAGTTAGACAATGTGAATGTGTCAGTGCTCTGCAATGCTCCAGAAAATTATTTTTAGTAGTTTTCACACTACTGCGTGCACTTTGAAGTGTGGTAATTCCAACCCGATAATAATTAACATGGTGCTCTTCAACTATTGTCATCTAGGAAGAGAGAGAGGCAGGTGAACACTGTTCCATTTCATTCTGTTTGCCATATAGCAATAGACTGGAGTATCATAGACCAGGTTTCAGGTTTTAAAAATAGATGTACTTAGAGTATCTTACTGTAAATTATTGATTTTAAACAGGTGATTTGAAATTATGCTGTTGATAAACTTTTGCTGTACTGCTCAGGGATCAGTTCCGTTCTTGTTCTGTACCTTGTTTAGGCAATGGGTTCCTGATGCACTCAGTGCCATTCTCCTCCTTGGCTACACAAGAGTACTTGGTACAGCTGAGGGGCTCTCAACTGCCAAACCCTTTGTTCAGAGGCCAAGGCTTGTCAGGCAACTTAGAGCGGCCCAGGTACAAGGCAAAGGGGGGAGTGCACCACCACAATCCACCCTGTGACTAAAGTCAATCCATCTCTTTCTCACAGAGTGGTGGTGTGGTCGCCTCTTGCCTCTGTGACTATAAGTAGAGTAATATTACATTCCAATTGTAATTTTGGGGGGGGGGAAATTTATGTAAGGTGAACCTTTGTAGTCGGT
>NW_010564276.1:344-32229 GCF_000687285.1 Phaethon lepturus | reverse complement strand
GAGGCTTCGAAGCCTGGGCTGGGGCTGACGGCTATGATTTCTTTGTTCGTGCTGTAGGATTTCAAGGTGGGGAACCTCCTGGGGAAGGGCTCCTTCGCAGGGGTCTACAGAGCAGTATCCCTGAAAACCGGTCTGGAAGTGGCTATCAAAATGGTAAGGCAGCCAGCCAAGGAAGCATCTGTTTTCCGAGAGACTGAACAAGGGCAAGCTGCAACAGGTTGGGGTTAAGCGGTTGGGCATTCATGCCTGGATTTCTTGTTTGTATGTAACCGATATTTAGATTAGGATTCGATCCTGAAAGATGCAGTACAACCAAATAGACTGTACTGATAATTAATAAAAATGCTTACAGTGCTACTGAAAGAACGTAAGCTGAAGTAGTCAACACTGGGTGGACAATCAGTGCTGTAATTCTAACATGGAAATTTGTGACCACAAAAACTTCATTTAGAATCTTTCTGGCTGGAGAGGACCTGGAAGAAATGCCTTGAAAAGTTGCCCTCACTGCCAGAACAAACTTTGTTTGTGAAGGAAACTCACGTGTCACAGGTGTTTTGCCAGATTTGTTTATAACCTATAATACTTCTATTTAGCCACCTTTTCAATGTTTAACTATATTTAGCATACCTGCCTGGCAAAATCGGAATTAGGTTTCTCTGCTTCGGAATTTCAGAATTTTTTTTATCAGTGTTAGTATTGAAAATGTGAATGCTTGTCTACTTTCAGGCAGTTGTGTGTTCCTCCATTTATCTATGATATTTGTTCGTTAAAAGCATGTAGTAGGTTAAACTGTGTGAAAACTTGCTTATATTTAGAAGTTTTCAGGCGAACATGCATTGAATGTCTAAAATGTCAAGTTCACTTGAAATGAACATATACATAATCAGTGTTGCAGTGCTTGAAAAAAATATTGTGATCTGTTTACAGATAGATAAAAAAGCCATGCACAAAGTTGGAATGGTGCAGAGGGTTCAAAATGAGGTGAAAATACATTGTCAGCTAAAGCATCCATCTATACTCGAGGTAAGAATCATGTTTTTGTAGAGAGGACTGTATACGTGACTTGCTGTATAGTCTACACAATGTACTTCAATTTTTTCATTGTTTTATGTTCTAGCTTTATAACTACTTTGAAGACAGCAACTATGTGTACTTGATACTTGAGATGTGTCACAATGGTGAAATGAGCAGATATATAAAGAACAGAAAGAAACCCTTTTCGGAAGAAGAAGGTGAGATTTTTTTTTTTTCTGTGTAGCTCTCTTTGCATTAATGTTTTGGCTTAATAATTTCATTCCAGAGAAAGAATATTTAAAACTGCCATCATTCTGAACCAGTTTCGATATCTTAAAATCTTGTGATAAGTTATAATCTAGAGATTAATTACTATTACACATATATTTGCTTGAATTTCTGTACACTTTTGTTTCTGTTTATGCCATTTTACAGTAGCTTGTGCTATTTGGGGTTAAAAAAAAAAAATAGACAGTGAATTTAGAAGGCAAAGCTTACCTTTGTATGTAAAATTATGTCGAAGTATAGGTCAAGACTGGGAAGTTCCACAGAGGAAAACTGGCAACTTCACATCCACAGATTTGCTTTCTTTGTGTTGGACCTCTTCACTGCAGTATTACTGTATTACATGTCACCAGGTAGAAAGCTCCAAATTAGTTTGCCTTATGTAGTATCATTGGAAATATTTACTGTGTTCCAAGGTGTGTGGAAGTGAAGATAATGCAGGTACCTGTGTTGTTTAAGGGCTGAGTTAGCAAGGAAATATCCAATTGGACAATCCATCTAGAATTTTTGAAGGACTGGCAACTGAGGGGAGATTCTACTGTGGGTTTACTTCTGTTTCTTATGGGAAGCACTGGAAACCCTCCTTCCTTGGGAGTTAATTGTAAAAGTAATTCTAAAACTTTTTAAATTGGCTATATTACTCTTTTGAATAGTCTTTTGAGAAAGAGGTCTTGCAAAAAAAAATAATTGCACTTACGAATTTACTAGTTTCATTTTCTTACAGTTGAGAGTGAGAGGATTTCAGTTGGAACACAGATCACTGAAGGCCTAATCAGAACAGTGTAATTAAAAAAAAAAAAAGGCAAAGCAAGCTGCTGTGTATAATGTTTGAGGGCATAGCCAAACAAGCTGTTCTGGTTTCAGCTGATCTGGATTCAGTGGTTATTGCCTCTGCTGCTTCCAAAATTACGATGCTGGTCATCTCTTGCACAGTTCTGCCAGTTTACCTGCTTCTCTATCAGTTTCTAATCTGATTCTGTGAAACTACTATATATATGGATTTTTTGGAACCCAGATCACAGGACTGGATTAAAGGGGTACTGCTGTACAGGCATCATCTGTTTAATTTGGATCTGCTCCAGCAAAAATAGTTCATCTGATGGTACCTTAGTTCTAAAAGCTGATAAACCACTGACCTGGATAAAGAAGTCTTTTCCTTTGAGGAGTGGTTTCTACTAAGGTTTGTTACTCACCAGTCTTTGCCCTCTGCAAAGAGAAGGAGGAGGGCTGTAAATTTTTTGCTCTAGAAAGAATAATTCTTAAAATTGCTGTAATTGCAGCGTCATAACAAATGATGCTGTTTCAGCCTGGATAAGGATTTCTTACTCCTGCTATAACCTGAAACTCTTGAATATTCCCTGAATTTTGAATGTAATGGAACAGAAAGACTATCCTAGTATTGAGAACTTAGAAGTTTTTGAGAAATTTAAATACTACAAGCCTGGCCAGTTTGCCAATTATAAAACAAATATAATCCAAGTTGTCTCTTTACATTCTATAATCTGCCCATAGTGAAGCTGCTTGATTTTGTGTATTCGCTGTTTCTGAAAGTGTGGAGCAACTTAACTTTTTACACTCTTAAGAATCTTAATTTTTAAAAGTTTAGGCCAGTTGCAAATATCTCCAGTCCTGTTTACATTATTCTGTTAGAAAAGAAACAAATCAGATTGCTGCAGAACTTTTTTTTATGAACTTAGAACATAGTCATGCCATGTTGCTTAAAGCAAAAAGCAGAAAGTTAATTCCAATCTCATTAGCATGACACTTAACCTCCTTGTAACATCCTTGTTACAATAGCAGGCTTCAAAAACTTATTTTCACAGCTATGACTTCAACTTTATGACTAAAACATCTGGTTTTGTGTTTTGACAGCCCGACACTTCTTGCATCAAATTATTACGGGTATGCTGTATCTTCATTCTCATGGAATACTGCACCGGGACCTCACCCTTTCTAATATCTTACTCACCAATAATATGAATGTCAAGATTGCTGATTTTGGACTAGCAACTCAGCTGAAAATGCCTCACGAAAAGCATTACACCATGTGTGGAACTCCAAATTACATTTCCCCAGAGATAGCCACAAGGAGTCCACATGGACTTGAATCTGATGTGTGGTCTTTGGGCTGTATGTTTTACACTCTTCTTATTGGAAAGCCACCTTTTGACACTGACACAGTCAAGAACACACTGAATAAAGTAGTATTAGCAGATTATGAAATGCCAGCCTTCTTATCAAGAGAGGCGCAAGATCTTATACATAGGTTGCTTCGCAAAAATCCAGCAGATCGCTTGAGTCTTTCCTCAGTGTTGGATCATCCTTTTATGTCCAGGTGTAGCTCTGCACGGAGTAAAGATTCAGGAACTTCAGAAGATTCCATGGACAGTGGAAATGCTACCATCTCTACAACGTTCACAGGCTCTTCCAGTATCAGTACCAGTGGTTGCTTGAAGGAAAAGAAGAAGCTGTTAGTTGGACAGCCACTCCCAAATAAAATGACTTTTTTTCCTAAAAACAAGAATTCCACTGATACTTCATCTGTAGATGGAAGCAGTTCCTTTCATCAGTGGGAAATGCAGGGAAAAGAACTTGGTGTAACTGGCAGGGGAAGAACCATGCAACTTGCTGAAGAGAGACCACATTCACGCTACCTCCGAAGAGCCCACTCTTCAGATAGGTCTGGCACATCCCATAGTCAGACTCAAGGCATATCAAATAGTGTTGAAAGATGTCACTCTATGGAACTGCTTTCTAAGCCTAAAGTAGGAACAAGGGGAAATACAGAATGCTTTTCACCTGCAAACAGCTATACTGATATAGGAGAAATACTTAAGGAGAAGACTTCTAGTAGTTCTGGTTCTTTTGAAGGGCAAATATCTCCACCTGTAAGAGATGAACCACAGTAAGAATCAGTTTTTATTATGATGAAATTTCAACCTGCCTTGTATTTTAAATGCGTAATTTTTCCTGTAACTAAGCTGTTGTACGTGCCCAAAGTCTCTACGCTTGTAGCTTGAACACCAAATAGGAGGGGGTGATAGTTGATGCTGTTGCTATGTGGAGGTTTACCTCCCCACCGTCCCCATCTTAAAGTTCATAGATGCAGCATGTCAGCTAGCTAGATAGTAGCTTTTATTTATCCTGGTAATACTCTTATCATTGACTTCCATGTGCAGCAAGTTGAGTGGTTTTTTTTCCCACAGTAATCATAGTAGAGAGCCTTGCTAATTCTTCTTGGTAGAAGACATAGACTAGGACAGAAGGCATTTAGAGAGTGACTACCAATGTTTTTGCTTGCTGCTCTGGGTGCTTTTTGCTGTTCATCTTTAACTATGCCTTATGTTCAGACAAGATAAAAACCAAATTAAGTACAAAATTAGGTGATGGATTGTAAAAGTGGTATACCAGAAAAGGAAATCACACTCAAAAATAACTATCTGAAACTTAGTTCTGTCCTTAGTTGGAGCTTCTGAGTGAAAATCCAGCTGATACAAACCAACTCCAGTGTCAAACCTACAAGTGGTGCTAGGATGTTTTATGTGTTGGAGGCCTCTTCTTTGCCCTCTGTACACCAAGAGCCCTTCTTTGTGATACACTTAACTTGCCTATGCTCAGAAGTTTGCTTTGTTTTTTTCCATCAGCAGAATATCGAAGAACAATTTCCTATTTTAATACAAGGACTACTGCATATCTTGGTTTTTGCGGCTCTCCCCACGTGAAGAGTGACAACTTTGTGTGATGGTTTTATATGTTTTTCTTTTTGCAAATCAGTTCAGGAAAAATGCAAATGAGTGCTTTGCCCTGTAGAAAAAGTAAATGGAGTAAGATGACTGTTCACAACTGTTTGACCTAAGCCTCTGTTCAGAAAGTTCAGTGGGCATGTGCGTTCTTTCTAGTTTGAGAAATGTTTGATGAATCAAACAATAAATGATTTATACAAATGTTAACATAATGCTTACTTGTTTTCCCCATGACTTCATAAAGACATGCTACATGTAAATGTGACAATATTAATATGAGTGTGGGGATTAACTGAATGATTCCTTTTTTTAATGGTTGATTATAAGAGAGCCTCTTACATCTATAGTTGGCCTGCACAGTAGTCTGAAATACAAGGTTCTAAGACCTAAAGTAGATGCTTATATTCTGGGCAGAGTGGTGTGTGATAACTGAGTCCTTGCCAATGCTAAAGTAGTGATCATTGCAAAAAGAAAGTACAGACAAGTACAGGCTATGGAGACAGAAAACCTCACAGGAGCTTAGTGTGTATTTACAAGATCAGTGATTTTGCGGTAACTGTTTTTTTGTGTATTCTTCTTCAACATGTGGATTATAGCTTGATTTCACCAGTGACTACATGTCATTGTCTAAAAACCTGGTAAAAAATCTTTATAGTCTTTGGGATTTACTGTATTTTGTATAAACCCAAATTATTTTAGATTATCGGATTGCCTACGTATTTCAACTGCATATTTGTTATGCTGAATGTGATCCACTGGGGTCATGGGCATTAGCCCTGTGTCCTCTCTCAGGTTGTTTCCTCTACTGTGAATTAAGAACAAGATGTAAGAACAGCTGCTGCTGGCGGCATTATCAATAGTCTCTTTGTTCATATATGTCTGTCCCAAGAGTCTACTAGTGAGTGCTAACAGGCTTAAATTTGTGCTAAAAAATAGTAATAACTTTTCATTCCATTTGGAAACAGTATTTTATTTTTTTTAATGATTTATCCTATTAAGATTCCTCATGAAACAAGAAGCATATTCTATGCTGTCTAGAGCTGCAAAATGCCATCTGCATTTCTTAAATGTTCTAAAACTGTTGTGGTTTCTGCAGCTGTGAAATTATAACTTTTGTTGTGCAAGTGACTTTGATGTAATCTTGATGACATGTGTAACTCTTATTTTGCAGCTCAAATTATCTCTGCCCAATGAAACCCCAGGTTGGTTTGTTAGAGCAGAAGTCCCAGGCTGAAACAATGCAGCAGTGGCTTGGAAGCATGCAAACAAACGGTGTGTTGCTAATCAGTTGTATATTTTTGCATTCAAGTTGGAGTAGTGACTTGTAACTGTTTCTGTGGGTTTTTTCTGTATTTTCTTTCTTTCAACTTGTGACAGAAGGGGTATCTGTATGGCCAAGTAACTGTGATACCAGAGTATATTGCTGGCGTCCTAAATAACAGCAATTGGGTGTTAATAGAGGTTACTGCAGACAGACTTTTTTTTTTTCTGAGTTAAAAGTATGGGAGACCCTAAACTGACTTGTCACTGCAAAAAATTGACACAGATATTGAAAGAGGCAAAATGACTTCCAGCATCCCTAATCTTTAGAACCATTCCTAAGCAAGAAATACCCCATTGAAAACATTTTGTTCTCTCTCTTGGACTAAGCTGTAACATTTTAGTTTCCTGAGGTAGGAATTAGTTTCAGAAGGTTTTGTGTATAGTGCTCCTCTTGAGCTTTTGGGTTGGTGTAATGAACTGTATGTAACTGCCTTCATAAGACTGAATAAATTGTATGTTGAATGTCAGTACTTGGCTTCCTCAAATGAGGTCATTCTCTTCTTTTAGTATTTTAGGAAAAAAAAAAGGGGCAAAAAGAGAGGAAAACACAATTCTACAACCTGCCATAATTATTCAGTTGTGACCTGAAATGTGACCAAAATTTGGCAGGTGGCTGAAAAGCCTTGTTAATTTAGTTGTGCAAATATGCCTTAAGAGAAAATGGGGACCTCGGTGAATGAGAAAGATAATGAGTCTGCAGAAGGAGGGGTGGAGGAAAGGACAAAAGACACAGAAGGGAAGGAGGTGTCCTTTGTCATGCATCATATTACATCATTTACAAATAATGTAATTTAATCATAAAACTAAATCACAGATCCATTCTGGCCTTTTTTGTTTTGATATTCCTAGACTCCTTTCCAATTCCCTGTAGACAGGAAGGGATCATATGATATATGGGCTGAATAATCCTACCTAATTTTTGGTCCCTTCTCAACTGTTCTGCAACATGGCAGGAGGTGTGCAATACTTGTTTTAGGTGAGGTAAAAGTTGATCAAGGGCTTAAATATCAAAACTAGAGAAGCAGTTATAGGAAGTTTAAAAACAAAAATAGGTTTTTGTCTTTTAACAAGTGATTGGAAATAAACCAAGGGTTTTGGAGCATGCATTTAACATCTTGAGTACTAAAACCTCTGGTTGATGCTAAAATGCTAGTTAGTTAAGCTGAAACTTAACCACTAGTACCAAGTTTCATTTATCTGAATGGCAAGTAAACTGTGTTTCAACAGATTAAACTAATTCTTGTTTAAGTATCTATTTGAAATCTTAGTATGTTATTTATAAATGGTTTTGCTAGAATGATTTGATAGATGTTAAGACCAAAGGCCATCATAACTGAAATCCAGTAACAGAGTATTTTAAGTAGCAGTGGAATTTTGTTGGCATTGGTATTCACTGGTACTAAACTCATAGTCTAACGATTTGGACTTCAGACTAAAGAAATCTCATTCTGCCCTTAAATAAGCCTTCTAAGGTGGTATTCTGAAAAGCTTTTAAAAACATAATATTTTTTTTCTTTGTACTGTGACTTTTTGAATCCACAATGTACCTTTATGATGCTTTCAGTTCCGCTGAGGCCACCTGCAGACCTAACTGGCAACAGTAATGCACATGGAGGCTTTCGGTATCATCTGGATGTGCAGCAAGACACGTCAAGAAATGCATGGAACACCTTAAAAGATATAAGGAATCATGACGCATCTGTTGACTGTCTGCATTCTTTAAACCAGAGAAACCCAAAGAAATACATCCCTGGAGTTCTCTGCAAATCTGAAAAAATTCAACAATCGTCTTCTACATGTGGCCTTTGGTCAACTTCAGAGCAAAACCAAATGTGGGGCAAAGAACTATCAGGACATCAGAAACCTACCTTGCGAAGTATAGTATCACCTCTCTACGCTCACAGGCTAAAACCAATCAGGCAAAAAACAAAAAACGCAGTGGTATGTATCAGTTCTTGAAATGGAAACAACTTAAGTATTAAATATAGTGTGACTGTCTCTTAAAAATCACTTGGTAGACTACAAGCATTTGTTTCTATAGAACTTAATTTATAATAATTTAATTAAAAGTTTATTAGTAAGATGCATCTTAGTTTCTGTATATGGAATACTGTAACTTTGTGGTCTCTTCCTGCAAATAGTGACTTGGCATTGCTGTTAATGAGCAAAGAAACTGTAGGTAGACATAACAAATTAAATGCATATATACTTCCTACAATTTTAAAACTCTGTACTGCTTAGTTAAAATCTTAACATTGAAAGCTTAAACACAACTTGTACAGCTATGTCAAACACATCAAACACTTTTAAAGATTAGAAAAATAACTGGATTAGAAATTAAAATAGCCTTGCTCTCAAGTAAAAACGTGCATCTTTTTCCTATAGTACTGCTTTTTCCCTGTCTTGTGGGTGGGAAAGCAAAACAAATTCCATTAATTGTTACTGATCACATAAATTTTCTGGTTGGTTTGTTCCTGGTATCACCCTTTTGCCTTTTGTTCCATTTCTTAGTCTTGCTCATCCTGTCATGTTTCCCCCTGCCCCCCAATTTGGTTTAAAAAAAAAAAAAAAAACAAAAAACCCAGAGCTGACCTGTCTTTGTTTGATTTGTCACTTAAGAAGCCACACCCTTGCTGTGTGTGAGAAGGCTTATAACCTTCACTCATGTCGAAGTGTTCTGTTCTAATAGCACTACTAGTAAAAGTTACAGTAAAGAAGCATTTACAAGTTCACAGCGCATTCGAGGAAGAAGACCCTTTCTTTAAAGAATTTGTTGAAAGAAGTGCTGTCTCATTTTGCTGCAAAGTAAAGGTCTTTTTGTTTAACTAGTATATTTAATGTATTTTAGGTGAGCATTCTAGATACTGGGGAAGTGTGTATGGAGTTTCTAAAAGAGCACCATTCACAAGAACTTGTGAAAGAAGTTCTCAGAATATCTTGTGATGGAAATGTGGTGAGTATATTTTCAATTTCTTCACTATAAAGAAGACCTGTATAAAGACCTTAGAGTATCCCCTTCTTTCAGAATTGTTTTTATTTTGATTTAAGTGATTGTTTAGAAATGCAATGTTTACATATGCACAGCTATAAACTCCCTTTCCCCCTTCCACGTAGTACAGCCATACAAATATAGGTAGCAAGCAATTACTTCAGAGCAAAATTGGACTTGTAGCAAGCAATTACTTCAGAGCAAAATTGGACTTGACTTTTGAAACAGGCGAAGTATTGTTGAAAAACTGCTGCTGTTACATAATTACTTAGGGGAATAGAGCATTTGGGGTAAATCATGGTAATTAATTAAACTGTGACTTATTTCCATACCTGTTAAAAGTAGGGAGTGCTGTAGTAAGTTGCAACTGCAAACACCTTTTTCCCCCTTTTTGTAGATTGCAGTTTATCATCCAAATGAAGGAAGAGGTTTCCTTCTTGATGACAGACCTCCTGCTCCTCCTGAAGACATCTCTATGTATAATTTTGACAACTTGCCAGGTAACCTGAAATTTATTTTTAAGTTATGATGATTAATGTAATTTTTTAGTGAATCTTCTTTGAGACTTTTTAGCTTTTAGCCATTACTTTTCAGATAATTGTGAAGATAAAAGTGCTTTCAGAATAAGATTCAAACCACAGTTTAACTGGAAACTGTATTTTGAAACTTTACAAGATAGTGTAAACCCACAGGTTTTAAGTTATTTTGTATGGAAGTTATAAGGAGTCACTTACCCCTTTATAATGTAGTGTACTAAAATTAAAGCATTCATGTTCTTCTCCTTGTTCATATTGGAAAATGTTTAAATATGAATGGAGAAAATATTATCAAGTCAATTTTAAAACAGAGCAACTTTACTTTGTGCCTCCTAATACTTGTATTTTTCCCCTCCCTGCCCAAGTTACATACTTGAAAGCGTTGACAGAGTTATGTAGACAGCTGAAGAACAAATATAAGCTAACTATATGTTCTTGAGACAGGCAGACTTCTCTACTAACTAGAGATCAGAGAAGGGTTTTACCTAAAGCTGGGAAGCCAGCTGGGCCATGCTAGCCAGTTAAATGGTACATGCAGCTCTTCACTGTGTCGTTTAGGTTCTGAACTGTATTAATTGAAGCTTTCAAGTGAAGCTATTGAAAATGCACACTTCTCTCAAAGCTGGTGGAAAGAAGTCAGTTTCTTTGAAGATGCTTCTGTAAAGTACTTAAATATTACTCACAACCTTCAGCTATCAAATACCTATTTTAAATTACTTTTCTCTTAAGCTGGTGCACAGTGTTTAATCTGATGACTTCTATCAAAAAGTTTTTAAAATTTTCTTTTTTAGAAAAGTACTGGAAAAAATACCAGTATGCAGCCAAGTTTGTGCAGTTGGTAAGAACAAAAACCCCCAAAGTTACGTTCTACACAAGATATGCCAAGTGCATGTTGATGGAAAATTCACCCACTGCAGATGTTGAAATTTGCTTTTATGATGGTATGTATTCATTTTTCAATTATGCCAATAGTCACATCATGTTATTAAAGCTGCACTAAAATACTGACAAAGAACACTTCAGGTTAAAGAAAATACTAGAAACTTATTTTGCCACTCTGCCTTTATTCTAGCACTTGCAGATCAATTTATTATTCATTAGTTCCTTACTGATATCCTCTTCAGGAAGCACATGTTGCAAAAGTGTTACTTAAATTACACCTCACTTTTATGCATGAGCTCTTCTTTGCATCTACATCTGATAGTTAACCTACTCAGTGAAAGGTGGATCCCTGCTCCAAGCTTTCCATTGTTAACTGAGGTAATAGTATTACCAAGAATGCTCACTGGAGAAAGCAGTTGGCTGCCTTCTCCAACTCTGCCCTTCATAAACTAGACTGCCCTGACAATTGTTTTCTCACTATGGACTACTGTCAGCTAGTTTGATTTGCCACGTGCATAGACATACCCGAACAGAATTTATGACAAAAAAAAGACTTAAGAGCTCTGTGGTTCAGTGTGCCACTGACATTGAAAGAATGGGTGTCTTTTTAAAAACTCTATTCAAATACTAATAGAGCCTACTTAACCAACTTTTGGCAATACCGGTAGAGACATTAATTTTTGTCCCAGATTTAGAAAGGTAGTTCCTAAAATATGTAATAAATGCATTATTCGGCCCATTTAAGTAGTGATCTTTGGCCACAGAGAGCATTCTGTTAACATCACAGTTGCTATTTAAGTGGCTTTGTATTTCTGCTAGACATAGAGCTCATGCAGGAGTGGTTTTATTCTTGCAGTAATTAAGTCAGTGAGATGCACTTGAGTAGAGTAGAATGTGATAGCAGAAATCTCTATCTTATAGATGCTGGTATTTTATACAATTCACACTAGGAATTTTTATGTTTTTTACAGGAGCAAAGATACACAAGACAGCTGGTATAACTCGGGTGATTGAAAAATCAGGGAAATCCTTCACTTTGAAAGGAGACAGCGAAGCAGGTTTGAAGAAGGAAATACAAGTTTATATGGATCATGCAAATGAGGTAAACTTATGTAGACGTTTTTCAGTGCAAAGCAACTTTCTGGAAAATTCAGTTTTTCACAAATGTACTTCTGATGTTGCTTTTCATATTTTTATTACACTAATAAGGAGGGATCATAAAGTCTTTTTTGGAAGAGCAAATATCAATGTAGAGGTAACAGTAACAATGCCTCACAATGAAGACTGGTAGAGGAAATTCTTACTAGTGTGTAAAGCAGGCTTGCCTGTATGGTGAAAGGATTAAACAGAACAGATGAAAGCTTTATGCAAGCTTAAAAAAAAAAACCAAAACAACACTACCCCCACCCCCCCCCACCCCACCCCCGAAACCAAACCACACAACAAAAACAAAACACAAAAAAACCCCACAAAAAAAAAAAACAAAAACCTGCCAGGTGTTTAACTGGTCTGCCTGCTGTGCGTTCCATCTCTTGTTTCATGTCACCCCAATTAGCAGTCACAAGAATTTTTTTGTCTATGAACTTAGGAAATAGCAAAAATATAGGACAGATTTCCTATTCAGTCTTCCTTATGTTCTGTTATTTTCTGGAATAGAATTCAGAGGTCTTCTAGTTCTGCTAAAAGGGGGAGTTGTTGTGATTACTAAGAGCATAATTCCAGATGTGCTGAAGTTAGAAGGGAGTCTTGCTGTAGTGTAGTTTTTTGAACCTCTGCCATGGTACATGAGTGCAGCTATTCTCGATATTCAGTACCATTGAAAAAAGCATTTCCTTGTGTCAGCTCACCTGCCACAATAAACACATATGGAATAGTTATGCTGTTCTCAAACTTTAACAAGCTCCTCCTAATTCCAGGGACACCGTATATGCCTTGCACTGGAATCTGCTGTTTTGGAAGAAGAGAAAAGGAGTGAAAGTGTTCCATTTTTTCCAATAATTGTTGGAAGGTAATATCTTTCACTGGAAAATACTCTTACATTTGAATATTCCCACTAAGCAGCCTTATGCAGCTAATGTTTGCAGAAGCCAGGTTTGTTTAATGGGGGCTCATAGTCATTAGCAAGATAAATATTAACTGGATAGCATGTATGAACACCTTATTTTGGACCTGCAAAGCCTCCTTTGATACTAGAACAACATATACTTGTGGATTTAGACTAAACCACACTAACAGTTAACATGTGTAAAAACAATTCTGCAGAAGACCAGTGCCATCAAGTGCTTTGTACAGTTGATGGTAAATTGAAGGAAAAGCTAAGCCTCCTCACTTTTTTTCTTTAGTCCCTTTTGGACAGACTTTTTCCCAATTTGTTTCATCTTTTTTCCAGAAAACCTGGCAATACTGAATCGCCACAGGCTGTAGCACCTCCATTGTTGGACGATACAAACTGTTCAAAAGAAGTGATGGTGCTGGATAGCAATATAGCTGCCAGTTCTACTCCGGTTCAAACTTCAAACTGTACACCTCCTGTAAGTACACAAGAACATTCAGTGGAGACTGCTGTCCGGTAGAAATTAAAATACTACTGTTTTATTTGACCTAATGGAATTACACTTGTATGGACATAAGCTTTTATTAGCTGTTTGTGAGCATCTTGGCTAGAAATGTTAACTTTTATTTCGACTAACTTTTGATATCTGGACTTAAGATCATCTGAAAAATCAAAATCCTCCAAAACTTTGCCACAAATGACTCCTTGGAACACAGCTGGAAAACTGCCTAGTCATCTTATACAGCACAGTCTTCAATTTGTTTTGGAGAGCTCTGATGTGCCCCCAGGCCTGTACATCAAATGATAGTCACAGGAGATATTAGCACTTGAGGCTACTGTTCTGAAATAATCAAGTGTTAGTGCGTATTGAAAAAAGCTTAAGTGTAGATCTACTTATATGTATAGCAAACAAGGCTTTGTGTGCAGTTTCACCCAGTTTAAAAGACCCACCAAGCTTCAACTGCTGCATCACAGCCCTGATACAGCTTCCCCAGCCGACAGAATTATATTGGGATTGTGGCACACTGCGTTTGTATCATCTGAACTTTGTTGAATTTATGTGGGTCTGCATCTCTGTTCTTTGATTGTGTAGCACGTGTCCTTAGTGCAGAATCTGCCAGTTTTCGCTTGACTGAAATGAACCTGGCAACAGAAATCCCTTAGGGCTTCAGTACTAGGGGGGCTTCAGTACTAGGGTTCATTTTGACACTGACTTAAGGTTACTCATCACCAGAGTTCTAACTTGAGGGTTCAGCATTCAAACTCATTCTTTGTTTGCCATATAGCAAACACTTAGGTACTTGTAAGACTCTCACTGTTTCCTTCCTCTTCTGAATTTGTATTTCTGAGCAAAATAACACAATAGCTGGTTGCCTTTCCATGTTACTATTGACTCTTTCTGTCAGTTTCTTTATACTTGAACTAGATCTGTATATCCTGAGGTACAGCTTGTTGTTTCTTTCAGGTTCCTGTAATTATCTGGATCCTGATCTCTTTCCTGACCAAGTTGTCCTATTTCAGAGGCATCACCTGACTTGCATCTTTTCACTGAACCTTGAATCTTAAATGCTGCTAGGGACACCACCTCATCTCTGTGACAATGCAAGGGGATATCTGAGTAGCAGAATTTTTATAGAAGCAGACATGTTCCTCCTAGACAGTAGTGGCGGTGCTGCCCTAAAGGCCTCCAATGTTTGATCCTCTATTATCCTTAATTCATCACTTTTGTCTCTCCAAACCTATAACAGACTCTGTATGCACTGTAGAACTCTTCTATAATGTCTAATATTCTAGTTGCCAATTAATAGCCATGTCCATATTTTTGTAAACTATTGCCCAAGGTCATGTGAATGAGGGCTGTTTTATCTAACACATGCTGAACATTTTTGCTGCAGATGGACAGGTTTTTCTGACAGTCGAATAAGAAAAAAATGGGGTTTAAGTAGAAAAAGTCTGCTTAGGGAAAGTAATTCCTTTGAGTATAGGGAAGTGGTAGAAAAAAGGTGATAATACTGAGAAAGTCATACAAAATCCTATGGGGGTTTTATAATGTAATGCTGTTAAGTGAAGCAGATAGGCTAAATCTCTCTGTATATATGAAGAGATTAAAACAGGTTGTAATTGGCTACTATAGTTGGTACATAATCAGTTGGATTAATGCTAAGGCTGCTAATACTGTGTGTCTCTGGGCTTTAGGTGGTGCCATATGAAAAGTCTACGTTTATGACTAACACTGCTGAAACAACATGCTCCTCTGTTCATCAAATGGAATGCAGTCCAAACTCAGCCCAACTTTTAAAATCTGTCTTTGTGAAAAATGTTGGTTGGGCTTCTCAGGTGAGAAATTAATACTGATGAAGGTGGGAACTTGTTCTTTTTTTCCTATTAAACTTGAGAGATATATTTTTAATTCCATTAACTTTAAACTAGATTTGTGAGAAATATATGAAGTTGTGCTCTGCCAGAGTTTAAATCTGAACATTGGTAAATTCCAAATAAATACCACAGTGAACTACGCAAGTAGAAGAAACTAAAATAACGGTTCACTATTTCAGTTTCACTTATCACAATTTTCCTGTGGTGCTTAGTGCTTATTTCAGTGTCTTGTCATTTAAATTTGACTCTAGTGAAAAACTGAAGCTGTTAAACTTGTGTCTGTTCACTAATGTAGATGTAAAGGTGTCATGTCAAAGTGTTTTTAGCAGATATGTACCAGACCTGTGCAAGAAGAATGAACCTACCTATGCAACAGGAAAAGCTGTTTCCTTACAGAGAAACTTTTCCTCTGCTTTTCTGTGGGACCAGCCTTAGATTTAAAAAATGGTTCTCTGCAATGCAGATAAAGTAAGATTTTCCTCCTAACAGGAAAAGTTTGCTTTATGTATAAAAACTTTAAAATGTGTATAGCTGTGAACTCTCACAAATGAGCCTTCTATTCTATGTTTGGTCCTATTTAAAATTTCTCTAGGAGTGGTTAAGCTAAAGGTACTTCTTTATTTAACTCTGATTGAAAAGGAGGGCTAAAGCAGAGTATCTGAAACCTTAGGAAGGCTGATTCTTGAGACTGTATGAGACTACCTACTCCAAAGTATTACACATGCAGTCTTTATCTCTGAAAGACTGACCAAGATACCCAAGTTACTTCAGCAATTATGAAAAACTTTCAGCTTCAATTATTAGAAAAGTTCTAGGTATGTCATCTTATGTCTCTATGTATTTTATGTCAACTTCTCTTGTTAGCTGATGAGTGGAGCAGTATGGGTTCAGTTTAATGATGGATCCCAACTGGTAGCCCAAGCAGGTGTTTCTTCTATCACTTACACATCTCCAGATGGCCAGACAACTAGGTGAGTCTATTACTGCTGTTAAAATAGTTCTGTTTTTATTGTCAGTGCAAGGCTGTTATACATAAGGTAAATTTCATAGCTGCTCTTCATTTTGTGTTGTAAATATTAAAACTTAGCTTTTTAAGCACTTCTAAGTTGATCAGCTTCTATAAGCTTAGTAAAAAAACCCACCTATATAGCTTTGACTGAACTCTGGATAACAAATGAATAAAAAAGCTGGGAATGCATCTAGTACTTGGCGTCCACAGTATAGCCACTATTCATGTAGAGTATTTAAAAGAGAAGGGGAGAAAAGTAAGGTTTTAATACTTTTTTTCCAAGATACTGCTAGATTAGGGAGATGGTATGCCAACATTGACGCATATGCCTGAAGTGCTCAGGAAGTCTTGCATGTCTTTCAGACACTGGCCCTTTCCCATACAAATATAGCCACTCAGTAACTTGCTTCCTTTGTGCAAAGTTTGACACAGTAATACACAGTCTATTCAGACACTATTGCCACTTTAAACCTTTACATGGTATTTTCTTAATTGGAAACACTTATTTCAGTTAAATATGTAAAGGGAAGAGGGGCCTGGATTTAAGTGATCAAGCTCCAATGAATGTCCTTAGATGTACTTCACATCCACTTGATTTAGTGGTTTGCCTATTTTTGAGGCAAGTTTTGAAATAATTTATACTGTCCTGAAATAAAAGTAATTATTTCAAGCATCTAAATTTTGTGTGTTTATTTGCCTTTCTAGGTATGGAGAAAACGATAAGTTGCCAGAATATATCAAAGAGAAGCTGCACTGTCTGTCTTCTATTCTTGTGATGTTTACCAATCCAGCTGGTCCCCACTGATTAAGGCGAAGCAGGTGTTGGGACACAAGAGCTTAATATACTCACTCACTGACTTTCAAGTGATGTGACTGATCCTACTCAGCTTATGCAGAAATTCTTCCAAAAGCTGGTTAAAAAAAAAAAACGAAAGGGTTGCTCTGTTTACGTGTAGCAGCTTGCTTGTAAAGTATCTTACAAAACATGTTTTTCCTCAATGATGGATAAACTTGCTCAAGCAAAACTTTGAGCAACTTTGTTCTAGATAGCATCAACTTTTTGGGAATAATCTGAATCTTGTATTTTTTTTTCTTCCCCCACTGCTTACTCAGTGCCAACAATCAAGGAAAATGCATCTGTGCTGCTGAAGTGTTTGTATTTGTAAATAACTTACATTTTTATGTCTTAGAAGTAATATATGTAAATATGTATATGTTTTATAACTGTTTGTTTTAATTTTTTGTAGCAGTAGCTTTCACTTGCCTGCACAAGCATTTTATTAAAAAAAATAAATGCAGTGGTAACTGTCCAAATCTGCTTACTTGTTGCATGTTCAAGTGATGGTTTATTGAGAGCCCTTTCCTCTAAGAATTATGCTTGATTTATAATAGGAGCTGAACTGGTATCTTAGAGCATCACATGGTGGGAGTTCAAGGGCTGTGTGAAACACGAAGTTACTCCTAACTTGCTGAACTGAGAAACTGTACTGTGCTTTGTATATTCAATATTTAACCTCTGGCCTAAACTGACTAAACCCAGGAGCACAGGTGATAAGAAAGCAAACTACCCTTACTGTAGTAAAAGGTAGGAAAAATGTAAGCCGTGGTAAGAGAGGATCCAAAATGGTGTCAGTGAGTGGGAAGAGGGAGAGTTTCAGCAGAGCTGAAAGTGGCTTGTGCATGTAGTCTAGGCATGACAAACTGAGCTGTAAAAGCCTCAGGAAAGAGATGATACTCCAATACAGCTCTTTCAAAGCTGTAAGCACAGCACAGAGCTGCATCCTAGCCTTGATTAAGTCAATTCTTACTCATCTAGTCTCTATTAGAGACAATTTTTATTTTGTCATGTCCAAATCAAGGAAAGAGCTTGAATCAAGAATGTGGCACCGGAACCATGAGAAAAGATATAAGTAGCACTGAAAAAGCCTGAAATGATTCTCCAAACAGAATTTTGTTAACGCTTCTTTTAGTTAAGAAGCATACCTTCTCATGTTTGACCTTAATACTCAGACAGAATGACTGCATGGTAAAATGACTTAACTATTATAAGTCTTTGTAGACTCTAGGGTTTTTTTGAACATACCTGTAGATACAAGCATGTGTACAAACACAGCTTTCTTAGAAAAAAACATTCTGGTTTAGTACTTTTAAAAGTCAATTTGATTTAAGAAGCAAGTAAACCTTGATAAGATATGGGTCAGCACTGCATGTTAAAAACTCTCATTATCAGCCACAATGATTATCTTTATTTCAGACATAATCTAGCTTGATGTGCCAGCTCAACACACAAATAGTTGAAGAAAGCCTAAGGGGCAGACACCAGAGGGCAGAAAGGCATAACTGTTCCTTAGAAGCCACCTGATTGTTCTTTCTAAGCAGTGTGACTTAAGTGCAGTTACATTTCATTGCTAACCAGCATAAAAAGAAAAAAATAAGCCCTACCTGTGAGTACATGAATGTGTTTTTAAGAATGAGAGGATGATAATCCATTAACAAGCAAGCCACAGCTTAAAACACAGCTGACCTAGGAAAATAAAAACAAGTCTCTTGGCCACAGAATTTTAAACCTTGCTTTCTTATTTTAATTGTTATGTAAACATATTAATGTGCATGGGCTACCCCTTTTTAGGGACATCCTGGACATCCTGTATTCTACAGGTGTTTGCTGCAGAAGAGACATGAGTCTAGTTTTATCTCCTTAACCCTTTAGAAGAATCCCTTCAAGTACCCAAATATTTACATGTTGGAAGTTAACTATCCTGAAGAACAACAGTAGTAAAACCTCTAAAACATACATTTTCAGCAAAAACTAAGGTGCAGAACACTAAATCCTAACCACGCTAGCAGTTTTGAAAACTCTTGCATTTCTCATATCTCAAGTAACACCAATTTCTCATGACTTCAGTAACTTTTCATTATTGTAACGCCAAGAGCTTCACTTGGAGTCTGTTTTCACCACCAAAACAAAGTATTTCTGGTACTATTTATGATGAGTTAGCATATAAAAGAAATGCTTATAAAAGCAAAGTCCTTTCTCAAAATATTTTGTGATTCTGCAGTAGGAAAGCCTGAGAGAGAATAAAACTTCTGTATTCCATTTAGTCAGTTTTGAAAAAATAATTTAATTCAGTAGTTTTTTAGTGTTTGAACAACTTAATTACATTTAATAGATTCAGTAAGCATCAACTATTAAAGACATACTAAGACACATTAAGCAGCAGCTGCAACTCATACTGGAATAATTCCATTTTTTTTCCCCCCATAGTATTGAAACAGATAAGACAAACCCATACAACAGATGAGTTTAGGCCCCATTATGAAGGAAAACTATTACTTCACTTTCTAAAATAAACACTGAATGATTCAAACATCAGGAATTCCTGTTTCTCACACCATATTATCAGAAAAAATACGTCTACAAATAATAGTCAACATCCAAGGAGCCACTTTGTTCCTTTTCACTAAATTAACACTGGTTGCTCAGCACAGTGTATTCATTCTCACAAATGACAATGAAAGTGTAAACTATCACGCTTAGTATTTTCCTCTTGTAAAGTAAAGCTGTGCATAATTCAACTCTGTGCAGGCTATCCTTCTTGCTACAAAAAGGGTCATTCAGCAAAACAATAGAAGAAAAATTGCACATACGGTTCACTGTAGTTCAAGTAACAGCTACTGAGGCAGTGATTTTCGATGGCTCTTCACCAACTTAACTTAAACACCCAAACCCCACACAAACTGCTTGTGAAGTCGGCACCTACCTTCCTCTAGAATTCTGTCACATTTCGCTGGAAATCCTGGAGAAGACGTATTGATATGTAAGAGTTTCCAAAGTAAGTGAGACATTTTGTATTAACCAGCGCTTACAAGCTATCAAACCAAACATCAGAAGGTTGACTCAAGTAGTGATGTTTTCATACAAAGTGCGTACAGCTCAACTAATCTTGTAGTTACAAAAGTTACTAATCCTGATTCACGGAATCAAGATGATACTTCTTCTACTTCTTCCTGGAAAGATGCACAGAACTTGTGACCTTCACAGGGGCATCATTTAAACTGTACACATTTCAAATGTGCCATTGTATTGACCTAACTTGCTCACATCCCTTCCTCTGCTGCCAGAAAAGCAGGATACAAAAGTTCTGTGGCAGCAGGTGTAGTCATATATTAGGATATGACCAAGCTATGTGTTCTGTCAAGGTGTAAGTACAGGTGTACAGTTCTTAGCACACAGCCAACAAGGTCAGTGGTTAGGTACTCCTCATTAAAAAGTAATAATAAAACCAAGTATTATTTCTGGTTGGTTTTACTTTTTTTTCTTTAAAATACATATTTAACAATTCTCTTCTTGCATCCTTCCATATCTGACAGAAAACGCAATAAGTCTCTTGTATACTATCTCCAACAGTAAGAGGGAGACTACAACTACTCCACAGATTAAGCTAAATGCCCAGCGTGGTCCCAGGTGAGTGTATATTTGGCTCACAAAAACAGGCCCAAGTATTCGTGCTCCACTTCCAGAGGCAGTTAACCATCCCATGTAGATACCCTAACAGAAAATCAAAACCTTACATTAGCCATACAGGAATTATTTGGCTTGACAATAATTCCCACCAATTATCCTAATTAGAAAATTCAGAAGTGTTTAAGCAATTGCTTACCTTTCTTAACTCATTAAGATACCGAGTACTTTGTTTCTAGAAGTACTGCTCAGCTTCTCTAAGCATTAATTCAAAGGCTCCACTGAGCTAATATTCTATAGCTTTCTAATAAAAAAGCATTCTGGCTCAAAGCATTTAGTCTCTTACGGCAAAATATAACATGGGAAAAATGAGATAAGTGGTGAAAAAGGAAGAAAACCTTTTGTTAAGCAGTAAGATCAGCTTGCTATGTGTTTCACCACCGTAAAATGTCAATAACTAGAAGTATCATAGCATTTGTAGTCTTTATATAACATACTTAGTAAAAGGAACATTATTCCGTACTGATATTCCAGATATATAATTGGTTGTTACAAAAATTACTCTTCCAGAACAGTCGTGAAAGTCACAACCTTTGGGATTAGCTGTTCTGAAATTTTCACGCTGCATGATTTGCCATAAACTGTACTATAAGCCTTGCTTACTGATTCCTCTAGGGACTTGCCTTGGATTTTAAAAAAGAATAGAGTTCCTGGAAACTTCTGCCCTGGTTGAAACACACTATTATTTGGCTAATGAGAAAAGGAATTTTAGCTGGATCCCTCATTCTAATAAAGAGGGTGCAAGTCCTGGAAAGCAAATGGAATAAACCATTTAGGCATCATGCTTACCTGAGGCTTTGGTCCTAGAATTTTTGAGTATAAAGTGTAGGACATGACGTTACAAACTGGATAGCCCAATCCTATTAGTATGTCAGAGCTGATATACTGGGCCAGATAGATCATAGGAGTATTCAGGCACCAGGACTGTGTGACAGGGCAGCCTACGGGTTCTACTGTGTGGTTGGATGGAAGGTGCATTGCTTGCAAACTCCAGAACGGCATTAACATTTCAGTGGAAATTGTTCTGGGAATGGAGTTATTCTTTATTTCTGTAAAAACAAGTTATGCATACTGTTAAGAAAAAATACAATAAAAAGCTTTCAGTAAAACGTTGCAATGTAGTTCAGTATGACTTGAATTATACCTTGCCACTGGATATTTGGTAGTTTTTTCCCCCAAGGCAGTAAGATAAAGAATCCAACCAAGACAATCAGTAAGCCTCCATGGAGTATGGCACGCTCACCAGTCCTACCAAACAATGAAATTACAATTAAATATATCATTTAATTAAAGTAAAATTTATGAAGGTGTGTCGTGGTTTAGCCCCAGCCGGCAACTAAGCACCACGCAGCCGCTCACTCACTCCCCCTCTCCCAGTGGGACAGGGGAGAGAATTGGGAAAAACCTCGTGGGTTGAGATATAAACAGTTTAATAGGACAGCAAGAGAGAAGGAAACAACAATGATAACAACGATAATAATACCAACAAAGGAATGTACAAGAACAAGTGATGCCCAATATAAAATTGCTCACCGTCTGGCGATCGATGGCCCATCCCCGAGCAGTGATTTCCACCCCCCGGCCAACTCCAGTTTATGTACTGGGCATGACGTTGTATGGTAGGGAATATCTCTTTGGCCAGCCTGGGTCAGCTGCCCTGGCCGTGTCCTCTCCCAGCTTCCCGTGCATGCCCAGCCTTCTTGCTATCAGCCCAGCACTAGAAGCTGGACAGTCCTTGACTACTTAGCAACAGCTCAAAACATCAGCACATTATCAACAATTTCTCATCCCAAATCCAAAACATATCCTCACACTAGCTTCTGTGAAGAAAACCAGCTCTATCCTGGATGAAACCAGGATGAGGTACTAATGACATAGCCCATTAGTTTTTTGAAAAGATGCCTGACCAAGACACCTGCAACAAAACCTGCAAAATCACAGTAATTTAAAACCTTTGACACAGCATCGTGACTGTATCAAAATCGGAAGTACTTCATTGTCCTAGTAAACCCAAATTCATTAACAAGTAAAAGACTTAAGTGGATTTGGCCTTGCCATAAAGTTTCTCACATTTAGCAAACATACGTAACAAAATCCCAATAAACTCCAAAAACTTACTTTTTAGATAGCGTTTTAACCACCATGAAAACAATAACCGATTCAATGCCAACCACACTAAGGATTATTCCATTATAAAAAACGGCTTCTTTCCTGGTCCAGGAATACATATCCATCGTCAATGGAGTAGCTATACTAAATTGACAGAACAAAATGACATTAATTAAAGTAAAGCTTTTTCAACACAGCCCTTTCCATACATATATTAGCCCAAAGATCACACACAGTGGCACAGAAGCCTTTCCTCCTGACAGACATATCAGAAAACACAGGCTAGTTATAAACTAATTGTCATGCATCATTTATTAAAAATAAATCCACTAGAGAAACTCACAACTGCGTTACACCACCCATACTCTGAAGCATCATTATCTATTTCATGAAAAGATGATGGAGTTAAAGCAAAGCAATGGTAATACAAAGAAAAGAAAAATCAGGCCCTGTGAGTATAAAAATAATAAACATTTAATACTGTTTCAGTTTTAGCAACCAACCAGTCTCTTAGAAAACTGAGTTCCAAAAATAATGCAATTGAGAGATGTATTGTTAAAAGAAATTTTAGCTATGTTAGAGCTCAAAAAACTTACAAAATAAGTCTTATACTCTCAAAGTATTTTGTAAATTTAAAAAAGGAAGTATATTTCGATCTGAGGTAATGTTGCTATGTTTTACTTATTTTCTTATACACAGATGATCTGGGAATAACATACTTCTTTAGGTAAAAAAAATGACCATGTAAAAGAAAACATTTAAGAATACAATTGCATTAACTATATCAAACAATTGTTTTCATCATTACTGAAGTAATCATTACTAAGAGCTTCACTGGAGCTTTTGGCGCTAATCAGAATCATACTTAGAAATCACATGAAATTAAAATAGAAAGCATAGAATAAGGTACTCAACTGAAGATAGTTTTCTCTGAAGACTTTAGGTAGCCCAAGTTAAGCTACATTTTTTTTTTTAAAACACTTAAAAAGTTGAGGATATGGGTTTGCATCCATTCAAAAACTTTCACATTAATGTTTCATATGCCACAAACTGTAAGCTACATATTTTTAGTGATTACTGACCTTTTAATTCATTACTTTATATTGGTATACATCAATTTGATTGCATATGGTTTTGGACTTCTATTTATGAAGAGTATGGTTAAGAAAATGAGTGCAGTGGAAAAGCCTTTCTATGCACACCAAGTCTAACTACATTAATGTCTAAGTATTTTGAGAGAAAATAGACAAACTTACGTTTCAAAGACAGCAAACACAAACAAGATGACAAAGAAAAGAAAATTGATTGCTACCACAGCAACATGGTCAACGTCTCCTTCTGTGTCCTGATCCGAAACACCACTTTCTGCAACAAAACAAAAGACTCTCAACTGCAAACTGAGCTTTTTTTACACCACCACAAATCACAAACTAATGATTTCCTTACTCTTGTCAAGTATTTAACATGCAGGCTGGTGGGCAGGTAGGGCAGTTACATTTTGACAATCCAAGTATAAAGTTTTTAAAGCAAAATGGAATTGTTGAAACTTCAATTCAATGTGGGAAAATTATTTCCAAATTGGTTATACCATCTCTTTTCCCACTGTAATGCTTGAACTGACAAGTCCTGAGCAACAGCAAAATAAGCAAACTTCTTTAAATACCTTAACAATGGAAACCAAAACACTTTCTGTTCCCCTCACAAGGTCAAAAGTACATAGAGCAGAATGCTCTGCACTACCATGTAGCCTTTATTCCTCTAACCTGGGCATAGTATTTTCATACACAAACCACCTGTGTGTGGTGTGCACATATAGCTCCCTTTTTAAACAAAAAAACAATGCAATACTGAAATGGGTGACTTCCACAGATTTTAAGAGTTTTAAGATGACCTTTCATATACTTTTTATTCTTCAAGTGAAAGGGTTTCTCACAATGTTTTAAAAAATTTGAATTGCCTACAAAAAGGGTATACATTGAACATAAGCTGTTGCACTGTATGTGGCAATTGCCGTACTTTAGTCTCACCAACCAAACTTGCTTATACAACATACAGCTTTTAATAAGATGCTGTATGTGAAAGCTGATATGCAATAACAGTATTACTCAGCATGATACAGAAGAAAAGAGAAGTATGACTGCAGACTAGAAGTTAAGGGAGGGTTTTTTAATGTACATATTCACTTAATCTTGTCTCTTGGAAAAGACAGTTCCAACGTGAAAATCTGGAAGGATCCATATAGTTGTGGGTTTTGGGCTTTTTTGCCTTCTTTGTTACCAGACAGCACTATGGACACACCATGGACTTGAAGCAATTTCTGGACCAGTTAGAAAGAGAAGTAGCCTATTTTCCACTTTGAGTTCCAAATGCATCAGACTTTAGAATGCTTCTGACTGCTTGTATGTAATAAGACAGTACTTCAAAATTATAATCACAGAGTAAGTTGTTAAGAAAACACAGGTACCTTCTCCTTCAAAATTGATACTTTTGCATTGCCGTCCCATGTCATCCACACGATGCTCTCTAGAAATTTAGAACTGTTTTCATTAATACATGTATTTATTTCATCTCCTATTGAGTCAAGTTTCTATTGAAATAATTCTAAATGGCATAATCTTATATTCTAATTATTCCCACCTCCTTTGAACATCACCTGTGTAGTCTACATTTGACTGCACTGGACACCACCATATTCAAGAAAGACAATATTCTAGTGGGAGAATATCACATTGAGCTCAAAAAACTTACAAAATAAAATTATATCCTCTAAGTATTTTATCAATTTAAAAAAGGAAGTATACTTCAGTCTGAGGTAATGTTCTTATGTTTTACTTATTTTCTTATACGCAGAAAATCTGGGAAGTGTGCATCTCTTCCCTCACTGCCACAAAGCGGTTAATGCATAAAATCAGCCCTCAAGATTCTTAAAGGAAAGACACAGTGTGAACCCTAAAGACAAGCTAACCTTACCTCTCCTTTAGAGAAGGGCAGAAACCATCAACACTAGAAATGTATCGAGGCCAAGCTAATAATCTAACAACTGTAACTTTTTTCATCAGTTTACATTGTAGTTGTCACATCACTATAATTACTTTATATGCATAATGAAAAAAGATATGTATTAAAGAAGGTAGAAACCCTGAAAAATAAATAACAGCTTATAGTTTTAGCACTCCAGACTTCACGCTTATTACTCCTCCTTCTGAGCAGCGTATTATTTGTTACAAGCCACCCACTAAAACAAAGTAGAATACGTTTCTTTTTTGACTTGATTACCTGAATATGGCAAAGATGAGAATAATATTAATAACACCTAAGAGAGCTCCAAATAAAACTGGTGCAGTATACATGTTCAGCTGAAGATGAACTAATTTCCATGTTATTCCTTCTTCTCCAATAAGTGTAAAACATGTCTGAAAAACTTGAAAATATAAATGTACTAAAAAAATCTTGACAATCATTAAGAAAATATTAGAACACATATATAATAAACACATAAAACTGGATAAGCAATGTTGTTCTAATTGCTAAGTAAAATTTAAATATTCTACCTGTCAAACATTTTACATTTTGAGAATCCGACTCTAAATAAACTGATGGATACCAGTGGGACCTCAACTAGCCAGAAAACTACTTGGTTACATACAAATACACTGTATAAATAACAACATGACACTTAAAGAACTGACACTTAAGGAACTGGAACTGAATTCTGAGTTACCAATGGTTAATTTTCTTGGCCATGTGCAGACAGCTGATTTACTATTTTTCTTCTTCCTTCTACATGGAAAACCTTGGGACTGGACTATCCCTCCTGCTAATGGCAAGCTACAGAGAAGTTGTAGGGGCTTTTTAATTAAAATTTAAATTGGTGCAGAGCAAAAGATTGTAAGATCAGGTCATTTGCTTACTACTATTAAGAAACAGACCGAGAGTCCCTATCAAATTAGGAAAGGGAATTAACGAAACTTATACTCTATGCAAATCACTCGAATACAGATTTTTTGTTGCTGTAGATCCTTTAATGCTCCATCGACAGCACTAGTAATAATCAACTGGAGAAAAAAAAAAACCTTTCAACTCTAAACATTCACCTCATTATATTACCATACACAGAGCACTTCAGCTCTACTAATTAGATAATCTTAATCTCCAGCTACAGAAGACAAGTATATCAGTAGAGGCTGTTTAGGACAGAACTGCTGGTCTCTCTTTACAACACAAGGCAAGTCTAATATTTCTCCCATGGAGACAGAGTATCTCAGGAGGCACAGTTACCCCTGATCTAGCAAACACCCCTTGAGCTCTTTAATTCTTTAGCTCTCTGTAGTACCTGTGCTATGTCTTAAATTTTTTGCCAATATGAAGATACTGTGATCATCACTACAAGATCAGAAAGATCTGTTGGATGTTATTTTCTACAATGTGTGAGGCAAGGTGAAATTTTCAGTCATTTTGGAAAGGTGGAAATGTTTGCTCGAGTACAGTAATGTTAAATTCCCTTCTCCATCAATGAAGTGCAATTGGGCATAGACTATTTAGTGCATAGTGGTACTTTTTTTCCTGCAGCCAGCAATCCAAAACAGCTAGTTTTTAACTACAAACAACAGAATTTCTTTGGACTATTTCATTTGTATATTTGAATATTTCATTTGTATTGGCATACACAAGTATATATGATCCCATTTATTCAATTTTGATACCACTGACAAACATGCCTTAAAATCCCCAACATACAGCTGCTGAGGATTCCTACTTCCAATGCCCATTTTCATCCTAAAAAGTATTAGAGAAGTGAGGAAAGAAGCTATGCTTTACCTGGTCCTAATATGAAGCCAACTGCTTGGCAGGCACTGGTATTGGCCATGGCACTTGTTCTTTCCGTAAGGGAAGTTGCACCCGCTATATACGATCGAACTACAGCTACATTTCCTTAAAAAACAAAACCAAGAAAGCGTTCGTGTAAATACCAAGTTATATACTTAAATTATCTAGTTACATTTATTTTAGGGTTTGGTTTTTGTCTTATTTTGCAAGAAAATAAAACCCAGAACTCCCTCTAGTATTAATACACAACTGCACAATTACACAATTTTATTATAAACTAGTATTGGATGACTCTTTGCTTTGTTAAGTAGTAAGTTATCATTAGTTATCATTCACATAACGGTAAATACAATACTAAAATATCATGTTAACTATCTTACACACGACACAATTTAATAATTTTCAGAAATGTAAATTCTGCTGTGGTTACCTGCTCCAAATCCCACAAGAGCACGTGCAGTCAGCATGTAGTATTTGTTGTGTGAATGAGGTACATGGACATAGGCATAAAGACAATTAGCAGCTACTGAAATAGCAGTTGAAACAACGAGAGGTTCTCTCCTGGGCCTGTAATTGGACCACAAGCCAAAGAGGGGAGATGCAACCATTTGGCCGATGCTGTATGAAGCTATAATCCAGCCCAGGAAACTCGCATCTGCTGTCGGATCAACCTGCAGAAACAAATTAATCAATTCTATGGGTAAAGTATTATAGTATTTTATAATGTCAACAAAACCATTTTAGAATCAGTACCCTGAATACCTAAGACTCCTCACTGTAATTCTGAGGGGGGCATATGGCACTATGCAATGCAGTGTCAAACCTAAGCTATCGCTAAATAATTTAGAGTGTCTACATGGCATTGTGCAGCGTTTAGTATCAATACACCACTCCGGGTCTCTGAAGCAGTTGTTTTCCCACAGTACTTTGTCTGGGGCTATAAACCTTGGCTAACTCCCTCCAGCAGTGCACCAAACCAATAAAAAGTGCTTGGCTTCCAAGACTTGAAATGGCTCAGTTGCAGCAAATTCAAATAGTTTTCATACCGCACTGCTGATGCTATAGGCTATAGACATAACTTAAGCAGTATGGTAGACAGTTTACATGCCAGGAGCAAGGAATCACTCAAGTCATCTCTACACAGGCCTGAATCTGTCCTCATTTACAAGGCTGATTGATGCATTTCCTTTTCTTCTCCAAGAATTCAGCACCAGCCTCAATTTTAACGATACCACTAGGACCCTGCCCTAGGATACCTTGGATATGTTCTTCCAAACTTGCATTTGGAACTGCCTTCTACAATTCCAGGTGCAGTAAAATCCTAGCATAGATTAAATTAAAGTTTGAGAGACCTTTTATGCCACTTTTAAAAAGAATGCAACAAAGAAGGGAAAAAAAACCCAAACAAACTAAAAACACTATCCAGGAACACAGGTAATTCCCTATTAAGGATATCAAGAAGGTCTATGCGCAACAATTTACAGAGCAACTTCTACCTTCAGCTTCCCTTTTTTTTTTTCTTTTCAAAACACAGATGAGCCTTGTGTATTATGTTTTAACACTACAAATGCATTCAGATAAAGAGATTTCTGTTTGATTCACTGTCCAAGAAAACAGTGAAATTATATTGGAAAACCAAACATTTCTGGATTACAATGTACCTTTATCAATTCAGGAAATCAACTGACAGATTTTACATGAAATAACAAAAGCTGTCTAAGTAGATGGCAAAACAAAAGTCTCTTATAACCACACACTTCCCTTTACTGTTTCTTTTCCTAAATAAAATGCCAAGTTTTGTATTACATACTTTCTGAGCAGGAGTTTTCTGTCCTTATTCATTTAAAAAAACACATTTACAAACCTTTTGGAGATATGGCCACACAGACATAATTACAATTGAGAAACCTGCAATGCAGTAAAAACATAACAGAAGTTACTTTATTTGCCATGTTTATCAGTAATTCACTTTACTGAAACAGTTATTAAAGGTTCATTCTTCTGCTCCTAAGTGTATTATAGTCTAAAACTGTGCATCAGTCTGTCACCTCAAAAAATTACATATTACATACTCATTTAAGGAGTGATAATTCCTCCTAAAAGGAGGAACTATTTTTAAAAGGACATTTTATAGGTGCATACACGCTAAACAAAAAAACCTCTTATGAAAAAAATACTGATTTGTCAAGCAAACTGCATGGGGTTTTTCCTTCCACCAAGGTCCCCAGAGTATTAAGAATTTTTTGATATACTGACATACTTGTATCCATTTATCAAAGAAATTCTAAGTCATCAAATTAAAAAAAAATCACTTTTGAAAAAAAGTGATATTTTTGAAAAAATATGTTTTTCAAGATCATTTCTACGTCCAGGAAAAAATCAGCAGAAGTAAAAAATCACCAGAATTCTCATTACTGGGGCAGTTATTTAGGAATGAAACGGTAATTTGTTCTGCAGCAGAGAGGCAAAATCCCATAGGAGAAAACAAGTTCTCATACACATTTTGAACATACATTCCCACAAAGATCTTACCTTTTAAGAAGTCAGCATTACTTCTGTTTTCATTCCCTAGAAGTTTCACTTTGAATGATAAAAGTGTGACCCCTGTTTTGTTTGGTTCTGAGCAATAACCTTGCTCTGACACTACCTTTTACCCTGAACTATTACAAAGCCATAAAACAAAAATTTAATATGTCATTTAGTCTCAAAATAGAGTATTATTTAACTTATCTTATTAAATGTAACTCTCTGATTTGCTAGTCCTATCTTCTCTTTTGAAGAATTGGAAAGCGCACCTTTCTAAGGTTATAAAAGAACAGTAGCATTAAAGGAGGTATGTTGAGATGTAGAAAACCCTGTAATTTTCAAACAAAAATGTATTCATTAAGCAAATAACACTGAAATCCACCTGTGTTTACTCACCTACACTACTAAGAAACATAGTAAGATACATAATCCAGATGGATCTCCACCTGCTCTTGTAATGTTCTTGTGTTTCCACAACATCCCTGTTTTTGAACCAAAAGTCAAGAGAGAAAGAAATCATTATCAGATTCTTTTCTAGTTGTTCCCACAGGACACTGAAATAATTTTTCACAAATGTCTCAATACAATTGTGTAAATTGTTAGGCAGGAATGGACTTCCACACAGCAAAGAATACAGAGAATTTATTTGAGAAGCAAGCTAATTTTTCACTGAAAAATACTAGATTGACAAATCAAAAAGCTAACAAATTCTGTCACATACCATTGCATTCAAATGTGACACAAAGAGATAGAGAGATCTTCAATTCTGTAATCTTTGTATAAACACTTTGAAGCATCACAGATACCATGTATAAGCCTTAAAAAGTGTGTATTAAACCCTAAAATCCGAGACATCTTCTCAGAACTGTGACTTTAAAGCAAAAAAAACCTCCAAACCTGAACAACTATTTATTAAACTAAAAGGTATGGCCAGTCTATTCTTACCATGAGAAAATAAGTATACAATGTAAAAGATGTGTGTAAAAGATACTGCTGAAGATTGAGGGCTGCAAAAAAATTTAAAATAGAAATTACCAACTTTGTGAGCAGTAAGTTATTTTTCTAAAATTCATAAGAACCTTCTGATAGTCACATACTTTTTTTCAGAAGCAAGAACATTTCAGGGCTCTTCAACTCTTTTGGTTTTGAAGTATTCAAAACAAACTAATCTCTGTCCAAAAGATGCAAACGTAGGTTATATATGCCTGAACACAGTTTATAAACATTGTTTATACAGGTCATACACAGACTTAGGCATACACGCAATTTTAAAGCTCATCTAGCTATTCCACATCATGATTTGCACATTTATTTCTTCAGAAACGTTTACACCATTGACGTATCTTGGTTCAATGAAACTTTAACCACATAAATGATGTTTCTAAATGCACTCCGTGATCTTATTGCCCACCCAGCATAGGAAGAAGTCAGTCAAACTCTTGTATATGCTATGCATATGCTGTGTTTGGTTACTTTCAAGATTTTAGTTAAATCAAGAGGTACGCTTCAAGTAGAACACCGGCAAAGAGAGCAGCAGCCGCCACTCCTATTTTTGCAAGATACTGTTGTTTCCCTCACAGAAGGAAAAAACCAAGCCATCAACTGCTGCCCACACAAAACGCGTGCTCTTAAATCCCTAAGCTTCAGCACCACAATAATCGACTTTCACGCTTTTTAGAAACTCCCCAAGC
>NW_010564276.1:0-315 GCF_000687285.1 Phaethon lepturus | reverse complement strand
CCCCCCCCCCGCCAATCCAGGACACCGGAGCACCCGGGGAAGACGGCTCGGACTGTGCCCTCTCCCCGCCGGCTCCCGAGGCGGGCGGCGTCCCTTCAGCGTGGGCCTTCCTTGAACGGTAAAGCACCCACGCAGGGGGGACGGGGACTCGTCACCCACGGGTCGTTCCTCTAGTGCCTCATGGGGGGTATCGCCTCAACGCCCCCGGAGCAGGGAGAGCCGGGAGGCGCCTGTTGGCGCAGCTCCCCTGCGCCCGCGGCACCAGGAGTCGCCTCACCGCCTCAGAAAGGAGGGGCGCGGGCAGGAACAAGCCCC
>NW_010564275.1:41407-60025 GCF_000687285.1 Phaethon lepturus | reverse complement strand
TCAGAATGCAGTAGTTTTTGCTAACATCCATAACTATTTACTCTAAATCTTACAAAACTGTAATTCTAATGTACGTTTTTGAAAAAATAGATCGAATACCAATGCCATCTTTTATCTAATATAATACCAGAGAACCAGACATCTTGTTAGGTGCTCCACCTAACAACCTAAGCCCTCGGATCAATTCTATTCTGTGCAACCTCATTCCTACACTACATGCACATTCCTGCACAAATTGTTATTCTCCACTCAGAACTTCATTTACTTGAAATAATCCCTTTTAAAGAGCTAGACTTATCTCTGGAATGACCTTGTGTGTAAGCCAGATTTCTAATATTTGCTACACGTGTATTTTACAAATGAGACATTATAATGGATAAAGTAGGCAGCATTTGGTAGTTCAGTCAGGGTACAGAGAGGTAGTATGCTTACAAATAGATTAGAAACTGGACCTCTGGACTGTATGCCTTGCAGTGATATGGTTTGCTGTGTGATCTTAGATTGTTTCCTTCTCACTGATCAGGTCCTGTCTTTCGACTGTTAACTCTTTAGGGCAAAGACTAAGTATTGAATCTGCTCAAGAAAATGCTCAACAACATAAATTACTTCATCAGCATAGAGGAATAAATTAAGATTCATCAAATTTTTCCAGTTTATCTTCATCTGTTTCATACAAAGTCTACACTACATGAAAGCTGATGTAACCTTGTTTAAAGGATGTATTTTAGCAATCATTTTAACTGATGAAGACATGACAGGCATTGTGTTCTACAGTTACTTCCCATACAGCACCTTGAAGTGCTTCACACAGTACATTAGAACATGACTGCAAATACTTTTCATGGCTAGTAAAACATCTACCTCTCTTCTCACCAGTTGGCTGCATCTTGCATGTGACTTCCAAAAGGCTCCTGTTATATCCTGATACTGTTTTATCACTGGATTTGTCTTCAGCTACTTCTCAACTATGTATTTGCAACTTAATTTCTGTCTACTGTTCAGGATCCCTCCTCTGCCACTTTCATGCATGCCTGACCATAACCTTATATAGCTTCTTTCCAAAGATTTTCCTCACCACCAGTGTAAATAGCACCATCACCCTCACCCTTTTATCTCACAATCTCAGTGGATCCTTTCCCTCTAAGCCTATGGGCACAAGGAGCTTGCCTCCTCAAAGAACCAGATACCTGGGTGACTTGGGATCCAAATCAAGACAAGAGAATAACAAAGCAAAATATTAGCTAAGACTATAGTTACAGGACTCAGTCAGAAAGAAACTCCTTTCACTATGCACAAAAGCTAATAATAAAGCAAGCTGTCTCAGGGCACATGTACAGCCTAATTAAAGTCACAACCAATTGCCAAAACCCATGAAGTTTGAGTCACCACGGTGGAATCCCATTGCACTGGCTGTCCACTGTTAACAGAAAACAACATGAAATGATCCATGCTCTGTCAAAATACTCAGAAGGAAGCAAGATCCTTTGTTAGTCTCATCTAGCTGACATAGGTAACAACATGGGCCAGCAACTTCAAAGGTGCAGTAGGCTTGTTTCCCTCATGACTCAGCCCAGGCTATTGCATCTTCTTTTCTTCTGTTTGACATGCTAACTAGAGTAAATCAGAGAGGTACATATATTCACGTGACACAGAGATTCAGTGAGGAATATGCATCATGAACAAATGGTAAACCAGCAATTCAGATACATGTGTACCAAAGAACAGAAAAGTAACTCCTCTGGTATACATTCATCATAAGTATTAATAGCGTCTGGAGTTCAGTTTGATTTCTAAACTAAAACATGAATCACTTGCATTTCGGTTTTTCAGTGTGCCTCACTGAAGTCATCATCTAGTGTCTGACTAGGAGGCATCGCCTAGAAACACACATAAACAGAAATGAAACACACTTGCCAAATTCCTTGCAGTGGTATTGGTGGTATGAATAAACTCAGCATCTTTATCCTGAATGAAACGGTCGCAGGATATACAAACAAACAGTCACTATGTGTGTAACCATGTTTCAGTACATTTCCTCAGTCCTTCGGGGACTTCCTGATGCTCTGCTTGATAGCCATCTGCCTCCTTACCCTAAGATCATGTAATCTGAGACAAGACAAGCACTGTAAAGCATAGTCAGACGTTAAAGAAGGTAACTTTACTTTCTGGTTATCATTAATACCTTCAAGGCACAGTTTAATCTACTCAGGGTTGGAGAATTACAATTCCATCTGAATCTAGATATAATGCTGTCTTTGGTCCTATGCAGATTAAGAGGTTAAAGACACATCTCAAAACCACTGTGATGAGTTCAGCTTTCCCAGCAATGTCAGCACAACGATGCTAGCATAAACAGACTACCAGTATATATTACAGCGTTAAGAGAGATTTTGAACTCGTTTAGATGACACAGTACTTAAAACGACCACATCTGCCAGGTCTACAATAATGTTCCCCAGACTGCCAGCACACTGGAAAACACTGTAGGAAATATTACCAGTGCACATACGAGCCCCTGACATCATCCAGAACAGAGGAGCATGAATAATCAGTAGAGAGTTTGGTCTGTCTTGCCAAAGGACAGAAACAGCTATAAAAGATGGAAGCTGCCAAAAGTCCTCAGGGAATTTTTCCTAGGAATAGTGTTAAAAGGTTTCATCTAAGACCAAGTCTGTTCTGCTTCATTGTTTCCCATCATTATGAGCTTTTTCCACTTTAGTGACTCAGAACACAAACAGTCTCATGGTTTGGATTAATCTGGCCTCTGCCGAAGTACAGGGGAGACTGCCACACCTTAAATATGTTCCTGAGAATCTTGAGGAATAATTCTGAAAGTTTCAAGGAATCTAAATAAGCACCATGTAAACTTACTCTAAGGATCCTTAAACAAGAGGTTCTTATGGCAAATCCACAGGCTGATAACTGCATACTGCAAAAAGTATCCCCTTTTTATTTAACAACACACCACCTCTGAAATGGCCCATGAAAATGAATTTAAAAATCACTTACAGATTTAAGTTCACTGACAGAAATCAGCATACTACTACTACAGCAGTCTGGAACACATCTGTAAAATCTGAATTAAAATCAGTGATTCTGTGAAATAACAGGAAAGGGGTTTTTTTGTGTGTTTTTTGTTTTAAAATAGATCAACCCTGATTTTGTACAAAATAACATAAAACACCTAGGATTTTGAGTAAGTTCTTACATGTTCTGAGCTTCATTACTTAATTAGGCTCAGCTGAGGTACTAGCTGGGGAAAAATGACACAACGCAAAGGAATGTCAGAAATTCTTGATTGAATGTGACTGTCTACATTGATATCTTTTTTTGCTCTTTCAAGTGACATCTTACAGGTTTAGATAAAATTTAAGGCACAGTAACTTGCCTTCAAAAAAAGCTGTTGAGTGAGTGAAAGGGAATGGCTGTTTCGAAGAGATTAGTTTCTGCCAGGCAGGCTAAGACTTGCTTTTCCAGGTCAGAAGCACAGGTTTGAATTCTAAAACTGCAGATCTCTTCCTTTAATGAATCAGAAAAATACATTAAAAGCTTATTGTTTTAGCATGAAGGAGTACCTATAATATTTAATGTTTTCATTAATGTTTACTTTCAAATAAGCCTTCAGTAAGCACTTCCACCTGAGCTGGATAACCGTCATTGCTGTGTCCTGTGTGCTAGTAGCTAGTACTCACATAGAGAACGGATCTTGAACCTTCAAGGAGATGAAATAAAAGGCTGTAGTGATAGCACAACTACAGATAATTTTCAAACAGGTCCTCAACACTAAAGGTTTATTTTCTTAATGCTACTATCATCCAAGAAGTCATTAATACAATAACAAGCAGCCATCTCAGTGTGTATAGAGTAACTGGTTTCAAAACAGCAGAAGAAATATGTGGAAGCCTAGCTGACTGATCAACAAGAGCAGACATGGAGAGACAGACAGCTCTTGTCCTTCTTGTGGAGAGAGAGACTGTACCAAAGAAAGCCTCCAGGAGGGTTTTGCCAGTGTAGAAGGCTAGAACCCAAAATGTTAAGCAACAGCCGAACACACGGGTACACACACACAGTAGCATGAAGCCACAAGCATTTAAAAGCCAAAGAAACATACAATATTTTGTCTTCTCAGTTTGTCTATTTGGGCTGGTAGAAAACCTCTAAATGGAAGATAATGCATTCTTATGATAAATATGATGTCAGGTGAAGTATCTTCCCCTGGAGAAGGCAGGAAACAAAATTATTTATTCATGCACCTGCATACAAATTTACAGATTATTAAAAAAAAAAAAAAAAAGGCAGGCTATAATGACAGGTCTATTGACCCATGAGTTTCTTTTTCTCCAGAGATAATGACAGTGTAAGTACAATATTCTCTCCAGGTTTCTTAATCTAACTGTGCTGCTTTTGGATTAAACAAGTCAGTCTGACCAATTTTACTGTGCATTCTGCTTAGCTTACCCACAGAGAAGCCGAAGAATTTCAACTGTGATGTTAGCATTTGTTAATTTGGAAATGACTACAAAATTTATTCAAAGTAGCATGCAGTAATTATGCCTCGTTTATATTTTATTACTCTTGTTACTAACAAAGAACATCCAGAGAGTTGTATGAGGCTGCTGTGCTCCTCCTGTCAATCAAGGGACCAGAACTGCAGTACTGGATGCATTAACTACATTGTTCTGAAATAAATGGGGATTGACTGCTGAGGTAGCTTTTAACAAGGATACATGACCTACTCAGCAGAAGGGATAAGAAGCAATGGGGTTCTGATGGCTACTTTCTTCCCTCCCTCTTTTTTTAAGCTTAAATTTAACCTGACTATTAAAATGCTTGTTGAAGTGCCCTATCTGTCAAGCAGTATAGCCCACACTAGACATGCTGACAAGTGACTTGTTTCAGTAGGAATTTTTTTGCATTCTTCCTGTTTTTTTTATTTTGAATTGCTTGTGCAAAGATTTGGTAGGTGGAGCTTCTGAATGTAGTGAAACATCAATTGCAGCAGGCCTAGCACAGGCTGGCACTCGCACTGTTTACTCAACTATCGGACAAAGAAAGTTAAAGTCTGCATTAAGGTGAGAGCCGTTAACAGACTTGAATTATCTTCAAGCTTGCATCATTATTCCAAATCTGATTTTCAGTGATGAAATGAAGTTCTAAACAAATATTCTTATTTTATTCATAGATGCTTTTAAAAAGTTTCTGAAAAATACACTAGAAGCATTGATCTCAGAGAGAATTTAGCTACACTGATATGACAAGTATCATGGATATTCAGAAATTTGTTTCCAGAAAGTCCTTACATTTTTCTTTCTATGCTGAAGTATACCAGAATGGAGAATTGACATGAGAAGAGCTAGGGCATCTCAGTGATACCAGCTATGCATGAATGCACTACAGCAGTGGCTGTGGTAGCAGCGAGGGCTTGGGGTAGCAGCAACCCTTAGGGGAGGCAAGATTACCAGCCACAAACAAGACTTTCTGATAGATGTATTTGGGAAAACAGTCAAGCTCTCAGGTATACGGATGCATCCTCTAGTTAGAAAACTGACCTAGAAACAGAAAGGTAAACTCTAATAGAGAATAACTGCTCCCAACAACTGATTCTGTGCCCAGATGTACAATGTTTGCCACTTTTTACTTCGGATTATTCTGAAGAAGCACTAGACCGGTCAAAAGTTTGTCTATTTTTCTTTTCCTATAGTTGATCATCCAAAGATACCTGTGTATAAACTCTGGAAGTTTACTATGATATCACAGAAGATCTTTTTAAGGAAATGCCCAAACTTTCTGACTGTATTTTTGCAGAGAATGGGTAGTTATATCACTGTGATGTTGCCAGGAACATCTTTAGTATGTGTTGAATAGATACGGAACAATCAGACTTCATTTGGCATCACTTTATCATCTTTCATGCCGTTTTGTCGAGGAATTCATCAGCTCCTTTTCTACCTAAACATATGAATCCAACTATCTTGTGGTGCTCACACAGGTCATTGCTAGTGAATGACTGACTGCATTTACACAGCATTATCAGTATCACTAGCTCTGACAGTCTTACGTTTGTTGCTTCTCTGAAGGTATCAGTTCCTAAAAGCCTGCAATGATACAAGAACTCAGGATTGCCTGAAAAAGGCAGTGATGGGCAATGGAAGGGGAGCTTATAGTTCTCACTTCCAAGGGAAAATTTAAAAAATGCAATTTGAGTCACATGTACTTGAGTATCAAAAGTTATACACAGAAACATAGTTATACATAGAAACACCCTTTAAACACTCAAAAGGCTCTCAAAAGTATGCCAAGGTTTATTAAAACACAAAATTATTTTTAAACTCTAGATTTTTAAGAGTCAGGATCATTACCTTTTTGCAAAGAGTTCTGACAATATCTGGCATGGTAGAGTTTGCTCTTTTTCTTTTCTCACAAATTGTATTAATTTGGCAGCAACTAAGAAATGAGAGGCACTGATGGGGTATGGGCTAATTTTTAGGCATCAGCAGTTAATGTCACATTCCTAGCCATTCATACTGCCTTACAACAGAGGAACTTCATGCACATGCGGAAAACTGTTTAGCTAAGTACCTCTGAGTAAGTCTCAAGAAAGAGCTTGACTGTTTTCCCAAATACATCTATCAGAAAGTCTTGTTTGTGGCTGTTAAATCTTGCCTCCCCTAAGGTTTGCTGCTACCACAGCCACTGCTGTAGTGCATTCATGCATAGCTGGTATCACTGAGATGCCCTAGCTCTTCTCATGTCAATTCTCCATTCTGGTATACTTCAGCATAGAAAGAAAAATGTAAGGACTTTCTGGTAACAAGTAAGTAAGTCGTAACTGAGATGTATTCACGTATCTTTTGGAAAGTTGGCTCTAAATCTATCTGTATAACTGTAATGTGGACTACCACTGTCAAGCTGAAAGAAGCTGGTTTGGCTGATTGGATTATATAGCTTTGGTCGATAATATTAGTATACTTTTCCTTTTGGGTCTTCTGAACAAGGACATTGCCCATTGGAAAAATAAACAAACTGTTTTCCTCTATTAGGGCAATAAAAAAATAGGAAACGTACACTTGTAAATACATGCTGTGAATAAACAGAATGATGTGGCTACTACATTTCATTTAAAGAATCAGGGAATATGTTGCTGGGTTCTGTAATAGTGTCCATCCCCATGCCCCTCGCACCCATAGTTACTATTACTCACTTTTTTGTGTGTTCTAATTTTGAGTTAAAAGTGACAATGTTCTTTTAGTACTTATTGAAATCTTTTAATCACGAACAATAACAGGAAAGATTAAGTTTCCTCTGAACTACCTCTACTGTTACACTTCATACAAAACTACCACGATATCTTGTGAAAGAATGGGGCTTTCATGGCTTCCCCCCCCCCACTGGGCAAGCATCCTAGCCCACAGAAGAGTTAAGTATCGATACTGAGGAGTGCCCTGAAGTCTGCACTAGGACTGATACAGTTTAATAATCAGTATACTAAATTATACTACGAACAATTTAGAAATTGGCAGTGTATTGTTGCAGTTCTATAGGAACTACAAAAAAATCTTCTCTGCAAGGTATAGGACAACGGTGTCTTCCCAGTCTTACAGCTAGATAAGGACTAGCCTGCCTTCAAGACATAGCCATAAGTAAGAGCAGACTTGAGATTACCTACAGGAGACCTTCGTAAGGCTCAGAATGGCTGGGATCAGCTTTTTGTCAGTGACAATTCTCCACCTACAAGCTAGATAGAGCATAATTCAAATGATCCGTGCCTAAACAGACTGTCACGTGGCCACAAAAACTGTTTTTTTAGCATTGAGAAGGAAATTTAATTTGGCATATATAATACAGCAGTATATCTTTGAAAACGTTTTGATGTAATAATTTTGGCATAGAGTAATGGAATTTGAACTTGCAAACAAAATTTAAGAATCTCTGCAGAAAAACACAATTTAACAGCAACTAAAAGAAGCAAACATACTTTCAGCATGGAGAAATGTAACATATCAGGCAATGACAGTGCTTCTGGGAAGGACTCTGCCCACACTTGTAAGAAAGACTGTATTTTGTTAAGAAAGAAGCAGCTTAGTTATGTAACTTTTCAGAGAAACATCCGAGAAATACTTATACATCCAGTCAGACTTAGATAGAGAGAAAGACTGAAAATGCTCCAATTCCTTCTACTTGTAGAGCTAAAAGCAGCTTAAACGGAGGTCAGCACTAAACATTCTGAAAGACCACGTCTGAACTGATTTTTATATTCTTTTTGAGACAAGTTGCTATTTAAAATACGGGGCAAGCAAATCAGAAGCAAAAGTAGTACCTCTTCAAATGGTTCAATGTCTGCTACTGAACTTCACTGCATGGGGTCATTAGCTGTTGGCAGCTCCCGCCTGCCAGCACAGGAATGGATGTCTGGTCACTTGGTCACAGTTCTCTGCTTCCAGCTGCTAAGCTACATCAGAAGACAGAGAAAAAACATAGTACATCTATTTCTAACATATTTTACATAGGCAGTGTCTATCGTATCCCTAAAAGGTTTTGCAATCAAACAGAGAAGGTGAAGAGGTTTAGCCAGTTGCATATGGGAATGAAAGCAGTTCCTAAGTGATTCAGTAGTGCATAGTGCAAATAAAATTTGAAAACGCTTGTTACTACAGAAATAAAGTTAGATTTCACAACCAATAACCCATTGCAGTTATTAATACTAGTATAAAGAACTGATAAAAGTTCCATGGTTTGGCATGTATGTCAATCAGTAATCTCAAATACCAGGTAAGAATTCCCCCTCTGGTCCTCCAAAACTAACTTCAAACTGCCTGAACATGACACAAAGCTATCAACTTAATCTCGTAACAAACAAGAGTGAATGGAGAGAACCGGACTTAATATCAGTGATCTTATAAGGCATGGAAACTGATGTTTTCAGAGGGTTTCTTCTGTTTTTATTGAAGTGGTTAGTGGCTCAAAGCTGAACTAGCAGCTGGTCACAGAGTTTCTCAGGGGTTGATACTGGGTCCAGTACTACTCAATATTCTTATAAATCATCTGGATAACAAGACGGAATTATCTTCACCAAGTTTGCAGATGACATCAAATGGGGAGAAGAGGTAGTTAGAGGGGACAGATGGGCCACTATTCAGACAGACTTGGACAGGCTGCATGACTGGGCCAACAAGAATTGGATGAGACTTAACAAAGTCCTGTGACCAGAAGGAAATAATCTCAAGCAGCAGCACAGGCTGCTCCATTAGCACTGGGCTACAAACATCCACACTGAAAAGCTAAGACAGAACTGAATACAGAGATCTCTGTGAAATCAGTTTGACCAATTCTTCAGCACTCCAAGCTTCCTGTTCTGAAAGACAGGACAGCATATACTTCCCCCTCTTTATAACCAGGCAAATCTACATAAATTAAAAAAAATCTAATAAGGGAAAAATATAACCGGGAGATTCTTAGACTGGGTAAGCTGCATCTAACCACACACTCCAAATGCATGTGTAAAATATATTCTTATAATACACATTGACAAAAATAGTAATTACGTTTAAAAACAAGCCATATAAATTGCAACGTAAACACACACAATGCATTCCAAATACAGATCTGAGGATTGAAATTATAGGACAGGATTGTGAAATCTGTGGAATTTTTTTTCCTGAACTCAGTGGGTTCAGGCCATAAAAAAGGATCAGCATTAGTTAGCTGTAAAGCAACAGTTACCTCGAGAGTAAGATCCAGGCCCACTCTCCTTCAGTTGCAGTTCCCTGCTTTCCCCAGCTTTACACTCTGTGTTACATTTAGGAATTTATACTTTGGTGGTGTCACAAGAGTCAGGATCTCCTATATTCCTTCTTTCTCCTCCACAGGTAACTGTAACTTCAGGAAGAGTCTATATAGAACCAGTGATCCAGCAACTAATGCCACCACATTTTCTGGCTTTACTAAAATCTTTCTTACCAATTATTTTGTTTAGCCATTTCCTTTCGTTCAAATTTCTGGTGTTACTGCCTGAAATGAACATGCTATCCCTTCTCCTCTTATCAAACTCTGTTAAATAGAATTTTATTTTAGATGCAAATATAAATGGTGTATACTTTTGTACAATGTTTGCCTCAAAATGATAAGGGGCCATCAGCATTTAACGTGTTCTGCTCTCAGATCCATTTCACTGAGCAGAATTTTGCTGAATTGTTAGAGAAAACAGTAATGTAATTTTATTTCCCAACGCAGGCATCATATTGGATTAGAAAGTTGCTTTTTAGGCAAAGTAAGAAACTCACATTAGATTTTAGTGCACGACACTTCATAATCCTCCATTTTTATTTCATCCATCATGACATGTTGAAAAGGCAACCTTTCCAGAAATGGGGATATCCAACTGCAAGATGATCAAGGACATACTTTCTTAATTCTGTATCAGGCTCCTGGATAAAAGGACAAGTTCTGGTCTTCATATGGTGTTAAGATGACCATCTCTCTTCCCACAGAACCTCATGTAATAAGACCTTATCAGGATGTGGCAGACAAAGACAAATTACATTAAAAATTTTACCCCTACTATTACTCCCGTTCAGACATAGGAAAAGGCTGTGCTGTGAGCTAGGAGGAAGTAGCAATCATTAGCAGAAGCAAATTGCTGTTTACCTTCGATGTCCATCCAGATCTGGAATGTATCCACAAACATGCATAAGACATAAAACTGCCCTACTTTTATAACCAAGTGACATTGTTCTGTGTCAGTATTTCAAATCTGTCCTCTTGGGGAATATCCCCAACGTGCATTTTCGCATCCTCAAAGTTATGGAGACAGCAATTTCCTTTCTTGCATCAGAAAGTTTGTTGTGCTGTTAACTTATGTGTAAAAATTGTGATTTGTATATAAAATTGATCAGTCTACAATGTGTGTGGCCATGACAAACCGAACAGACCACAGTTCTTGATAGCATGCATTCCATAAAACTAATGACAGTCAAACACATGCCACCACCCACCCATGACAGATGAGTAAAACCGGAGTCTTTTAAACAACTAACTCATCTCAGAGCAAATTACTTCAGTACCACTTAATCCAAAAGAGACCAACCAAATAAAACATAACCATGAATTAAAAAGCCATCTCATGTGTTGTATAGAAACTCCACATTCCCTACCCATTCTGAACAGATTAGAAACTACAATTAGTATACTATCATTAGTGGCATACATACTACACTATTAAGAGAAAGACACAAGTCTTTTAGGCATATAGATATGGGCAAATAGACCATATACTTCTAACATAGGAAACTGCATTGAGAAACTAAATTCCATAAAGTCTGGCAAAACCTTACATACATACAAACTGAAAGCTGCTTTGAATCCCCACATAGAGTCAATTATCTGGCAAAAATGACTCACAGCTAAAATATTCCTATTATGAGAGGTCACTAAGTGCATTTAGGATTTTGTTATCAGAACTACTTGTAATTTGCAAACGGCTCTACCCCGGCTGTTTGTCATCAGCAGAAAAATGCTAATGTTGACCAAAAAAAAGGAATAAACCTAGTAATATTGCAAGTGTATCTAACAGTGTGGGGGAAAAATAATCAGAAAATGTTTTGTATTTCACAAGGAATGGTTTTTAATAAACATCCATTGTTTAAGCCTGTTTAAAAAAAAACCCACAACTGCCTTCAGGATTTTGTAACAGGTATACCCCAGTAAACAATGTAAATATTTTTACTTTCATGACATTAAAATGGGTAATGTCAAGCCCCAGTGAGCAGAAGAATGCTTGATCAGATGTGTGTACTTGATAACTTCCTTAGTCCAAATAAAAGACTTGGAAGAACATCTCTAAGGCCTTTTTTTTTGTGTTAGCAGTTTAAGCATGCATACAAACAGCTCTCCAGAACATCATCCAAACAAAAATTGGCTCAGACATTTTGCAACAGTTGTTTGTGTTGTTTAAAAGGCAAAAATGGGAAAGAATTTATTGGACTCATTCTTGAAGCTTTCAAGAATTCATAAGCTTTTCTAAAAACAATACTGTTAATAAAATCCAGAAAACACAAAACAAGAGCAATGACGGAGAATATAATTTTCAAGTCTCAATCTCAAGGACTGTTTCTGTTGAAATTCTCTTCGATAAAACAGTGAAACTATATACCACAAAAGAGCTGTAATGCAGAGAAATCTTCCCTCACAAGCAGTCATGTTAGTTACAAACACACCACAGAATACAATGTGTTTATATACTAACACTCAAAACAACTAGAATTTTTCCAAACTCCACTAGCAAACTGCACATCATCACATTGCTTGGTCTTTTCATAGACAGTAAGCATTCTCTCTTCCTAACTTCCCTCTGTCAATTTGTCTCTAAATTTCAAGCAAACTGCTGATGTACAGCATAGTCTGGTTGAGTTTTTGGGACAATGACTAATGCCTTCATCCTATCACTTGTTCCTCCAGGCAAACCATAACACCTCAGATAAGCACTACTGCATATCAGTGTTCAATATGAAATGAGAATTAGGCTGTAGCTATTCAGTAATACAGTAAACTGCAATATTCATTTTTGAAGACATGCCAGAATCCAAACAATTTTTGGTAACTGTTTTGGGGAAGCATAAAAATATGTATTTTAACTATTTAGCTGTACTTGCAAGTTTCCTAGTGCAAATTTATGGCACATGCTATTCAAGTAAACAGCCTTTTTTTCCCCCCAAACCTCATTTGTTACAACCATCCTAAAAAGAAAATGTATTTTTATAAGTAATTTAAAAACTGGTAGACACTGTGTGTTAAAAGGATGAAGTAATTAAATCCAACTTGTTCCACTTATGCACATTACATAAAGTAAAATATAATTTAAAAATACGTCACAATAAAAACCTGTAGTGATTCTGGAAGAATTAAGCAAGCTGAAAAGTTATTTTTCTTGTTGTTGTGCGGTATCAGATATTGTTGTTGACCACTGCTTCATTCTTCAAGCTGTAGCATTTCTAACAAAATCACGAGAACATCAGAAGATACTTTTGTCCCCTAACCTCAGCTACAGACACTTGCCTTTTTTGCCTCTGACTGAATTTGAGATTTTCACTTGAAATGTGTCCACTGAGGTAAGAAAGGGTTAAAGGTTTATAGAATGTTTCAGCTGTGGAGCCATTTTTCCTGCCAGCTTGTTCTGGCTCCTTTCAAACCGCAAGAAAGCCTCAGATTTTTTGTTTTGTCTTGTCCTTTTCCAGGCCATACTTATCACAGCATGGTTCAGCTATTCCTACTTCAGTTGCGTTTTGTTGTACTTCATTTTCCACTTTTTCATCATTCTTTGTTTGCAGTAATTCTTCTTCGGCTTCTTTGTAGCCACACCTTCATTTCTAACAGGCTTAGCTGAACTGCCTTTTGTTTCCATAGCTACTGGCTTTCCCTCATAGGGTGTGTCCGATTGTCCTTTTGCCCCAGGCATCTAGACACATATGGGGAAAAAATAAAAAAAACCAAAACCAAAACTCGAATTAATAATCTTAAATCTGTATTGAGTGCACACACACACACACACGCACACACAACTACCTTCAGAGAACTGCATTCTACTCCTTGTCATTCCAGCCAGACTACTCAGAGGCCACATCTGGACTGTGTGACAGGCACATCTGGTCTTCCTGTCACCAGTGGGATCTTACCACTCCTGCCTCTTTCTTGCCCATGTGACTGGGCTTCCTTCTGGTAGAACCCAAAGTGTACTAATTGGAACTGATGCGTAACTCCATTTTGCCCTCATATGAAGTCAGGATGTGGCTAAAACATATAACTGGGCCTAAAAAGCATCCCACAATCCACTAAGCTAGGCATAGTTAGCCTGTAGCTTTTACACAAATGAGTAAATCTATGCTGAAGGAAAATAATGTTTGAAAATTTTCTTACTTTTAAAGTGTCGTACTACCTCTTCACAACATTAGAGCTGAGAGTGGGATCTTTGGGAATTTCCAAAGCATGATATGCATCACTTATTCACCCACATAAATTACAAAGCAGATTGGATTCCTAAAAAGTTTCCACAAAATTTCAATCAAAAGTTTCTTTGGATGCAGACAACTGATTCTTCTTCTCATAATAAATTGTATTCTGTTTTAAAAACAGCAGCAACAAAAAACAGATGCTAGTGACTTTTAGCTATATTAATTTTTATTTATCCTAATGATGTCTGGAAGGAAGATCACATTGAAACATCTAAACCATTTTATTTCTTTAGATTTAACCGCACTCTGAAGAAATTAAGAATAGAAGTACTGTGTAAAGTTGTTAATTTTCAGTAAAAATGAGTAAGCCATCCACACACAATTTTGTATTTATTATCTGAGACACAGAAATTACGTTTTCTGAAATTAAGGTACTCCCATGCCTCTAGACAGAGTATATATACACCTCTATACAAAATAACATATTACTCTTATTTTAGAAACAGTACTGCATATATACTGTTATGAATGTTTCACTGTATAGGGAACAGCATACCAATGAGAATTTAAATTTCTGTATGTCAGGGAAGCAACCTGAATTGCAATGGAAGTTTCCTCAAAGGTGAAGGAGTTCAGGGCAACCAGGGGACTGAGGAAAAGTACTTACACTTTCAACAGAGCAACAACGTTTGATTTTCTGTCTTGCCATACGATTACCCCACACCTACTAATGTAAAAGCTCTGACAATTTTTTGTTTGTGTGGCCAGTTTGCTTACAACCTCTCTTGTCTGCATGAGATTTCAGGTATCAAACATTACAGTTGAGTGCTCATTGCTGTCCCTACAGAGGAAGCTCTAATTTGGATCCCTCTCCTCCACCTGGCTACTTATTTTCACTAAGCCAGTTAGAATTTAATATCCTAAGACATGTCAGTTTCTGATGAAATAGCCCACCAACTTCAAGATTTTCAGATCGGGGGAAAGACAAAGGGACAAATGGAGATGAAGGTGGAACTGAAAAAAACAGGAAACCAGGTTGAAAGGTCCTTTCTGAAATTGTTTGCAGAAAAAAGTACATCAACAAAAAGCACCAAAGAGGCAAAATTAGAAAATCCTTATAACAGATACAAATATTGTATCTGTTTCAGCTGTACTGCAGACCTATAAATTACAAAGCTTTTAATTAAGCCAAATGCTACAATCTTTTTGCCATCCAAAATTATTACTAGCTCACATTAAAGATGCAAAACTTCATTTTGAAAGAATTTTGCAATCAAATAGTATGTGTGTGTGGGGAGTGTATTTAAAAAACCCAACCACTGAATGTTTCACAGAGAACTGCAATAAGAGTTCTCTTACCTGATTTTACGTGTCTACAGCTGTGCCAATCATGTTTACTCCTATTGTCATTAGAGAGAAAGCGACAACTCTACAGCATAAGTCCTCCAATCTATTTAAGAGGCCCATCCTAGTGTGGAGATGCATGTTACAAAATATTCCATTTCCCTCTGTTAACAGCACAACAAGCTTAAATGTTGTTTTTCCATACTGTGATTTAAAGTTAGGTGAGATGAATTTTTCAGGAAAAAGGCATTCCTATTCTTGGTAGCGGATCCAGAACTCTAAAGGGTCTCTCTGACCCCCAAAGATGACAGATAAATATACCAGCTATATATCCAAGGGACCGGAATAGATTATTTCAAAATTGCTAATCTGCGTTTCCATCAAGTGTGATACTGACCTTCTGTTTCCACAGGGCTTCCTGAGGAGCAGGTGGAAAGGTACATGGCACTCTTCCATGATTCACGTGATAGGGCAAAGGGAGGCTGGGATCTAGCGGCACCCAGGGCACTGAAAGAGTGGCAGGTACAGTAGGCAGATCACAATGAGCTTTATGCAAGTTATAGGATGCTCTCATTGTCTTGTCAACACAACTCTTGTAGATTGCAACTGATGAATCTCCTGCAGCATGAGTCAATAAATAAGAGCCCTCCTGCAAACTGAAAAGATAAAGTTCAAAATGAAGAATATTATTTAAATGTTTTTCATTTGTTTCATTTGATCAGGATAGCTACTAAGTTCTTAATACAAAAGCAAAACATCTTTAGCTATCAGTTCCTGTTTTGTAAAAAGGCTATGGACAAAACAGTAATTGATAAATACATACTAATCCCTGTGCTTATAATGTATTCATAGTGTACTAATTTGTCATCATATTCAACAAAACATTTAAGCATACACTGAAAAACATCCACATTTGGCAAACTGTAATTCTTTAATGAGCGCCTTACAAAGCATAATGCATATATGGACACAGATACAAAGAACAGATACGCTTTAAATACAGGCAGGATTAAACAGGTTTTCAGGAAGATAAATGTCAACTGATGGCCCATATCAAAAATCTTAGCCACAAATCATGAAGCTACAAAAATTATGAAGTACGGGAAAACTCTTCCGTGATTCAAAGTAAAAGGCTTCACACACAGAGCAAGAAACCTGCTTCACAAAAAAAAAAAAAAAAAAATTACGACACTTGCAAACTGAAAGCCTTGAAGTAGCTAAATAAAGGAAAGGAAGGAGCAGGAGAAAGGTTGCAATGTTGTACAGAGAAAGAGATATGCTGTTGTAAGTCAAGCTATGCAGAAGGGAACACAAGCAGTATTATTTCTACAGATTAAGCAAAAAGACTAACAAAAACCAGACATCCAAATTTTAAATGTCAGCCTACGCACAAAATACTACAACTCAGCCAAAAAAGGCCTGTCATGGTTTAGCCCCAGCCGGCAACTAAGCACCACGCAGCCACTCACTCACTCCTCCCCCACTCAGTGGGGTGGGGGAGAGAATTGGGAAAAAAACCTCATGGGTTGAGATAAAAACAGTTTAATGGGACAGAAAGAGAGAAGGAAACAACGATAACAACAATAATGATACCGACAAAGGAATGTACCAGAACAAGTGATGCCCAATACAGCAATTGCTCACCACCCAGTGATTGATAGCTTGTCCCCGAGCAGCGATTTGTGTCTCCTTGGAACTGCCAGGCTGACAGCATACTTCTTCCAAATATTCTGCTAGTTTATCAGGATTCTGCACTTGTTTGGGTGTAAAGTTCCAAAACACCGGAGGTGCCCACCGCCCCAGGCATTTGCCCATGCTGTTCCAGACGCCCTGCCATTCATAACTATCCAGCCTTGGGGCAGATCTCTGGATGATATTCTTAAATTGCTTGCTAACCTTAGACAAAACCGAAACAGTGTTCCCCAGAAGTAGCAACAGAAGTATTTTAACTACCCAAGGGTGTTCAAAATACTGAAAAGTTATTGTGATGAAGGAGGAAACGTTATGATAGAGGGTAGCAAAGGTACCATTATGCACTTCCTCCATAAAAAGCCTTTCAGAGACAGAAGTATAATTGCTAATTGTCTCCACAAGATAGGAGCCAAAATACAGTAACGGCTTTAGTACAGAGCTCAGATACCACATTAAGCTCAAGGTCAGTGTTCTAAAAACAAGTCTCGTAGGCGAGACATAACTAATCATCGCAGAGTACAGCAGACTGCAGAAACCAACACCGATCCTTAACATGTACGGCAAAGATGAGAGCATGATGCAAATCAAATAAACTGATGTTGTGACCTGCAACTTGCAATTTCACCTCCTGTGAAATCAGCTCAGGAGTGTCCAGTCTCCTCTCTTGAGTAAGTCGTTCACAAGAATTAAGTTCTTATTCTTTTGCATCATTTATACAAAGCCTGCAACCCTAGGAGCATTTTTACACTGTACTGCATTACACTATGATAGACATAAAAGAATGTGTAAAATATTTCATGATCTGAAGAAATAAAAATCGAGAAGTAGACAAGCTTTCTACAGAAGAAATAGGATGACCTGGGTACTGTTGCAAATAAACACAATGAAGAAGAATGGAGCACTTACTCAGACACTTTCTTCAAAATGTGATGAAGTATGTTTAATGAATTTGCAGGCCTGCAAAAAAGAAAGAAAAATAATTACAGAAGTAGTAACTTGCAAGGCTTGTTAGCATTTCATATTCATTGGTAAAAAACCTACTAAAAATACTCACTTAATCAATCCAAGTTTTTCTCTTAAAACTTCTGGAGAAATCTTTTCTAGCATAATAAGCTTTGATGTAAAAGCATCAATACGTCCTGAAAAATATTAATTCAATTAATCCACTAAAGGAGAAAAAATGCAAAAGCATAATTTGCAGACCTAATGCATTTTAAAAGGAACAACAAAAAAAAAAAAACACACGCTCTTTTACAGTGTAGGACAGCAAAAAGTATTTATCAATGTTGCACAATAACGGAAAGTAAAATGTATAGCTGCTTCAAGTACAGACATCCGTATTTTGGCTGTCTTTCTAAATCAGGGAGATGCCCATGATTCCAGCAAATCTCACATCTTGGGTGATGTCTGGGATATACAACCTCATTTTGCCATGGCCTTAATCTCATCAGTTAGTTTGTATATTCTCAAGTTTTTTTGATCCTTATCATTATGCTTCCTCACTGGACAGATCATGAAAGTTTATCTACGACAAATTTACTGCTGAATTTAATATACTTGTTTTTTTATTATTCTGATATGTTATATGAACAATTGTGTTATCTGATTTTCTGGGGATTCTGCACCTTCATCTCTTTAT
>NW_010564275.1:30184-41376 GCF_000687285.1 Phaethon lepturus | reverse complement strand
CCCGAAAAATGACAATTTACAATTCAGACCTTGTTCACGGCAAATTGTTAAGGATTATTTTTCTTTGACATAGCTAGGCGCAACAATTCAAAGCTCTCCTCATCACATTTTTAAAATAAAGGCTGACAAGAACAGTTAAGCCCATGTTTTCACTTGATAAACAATAAAGATCATTAGCATAGCTTGTACACAGATATGGCGACCGTGCCTTACCTTCAAGTTCTCTCTCATGTTGAGGTTTTCCCAGAAATCTGTTCTATTCCAGCTCCCACAATGAGTATGAGAAGACAGCATAACAAGATATGACCAACTCAGTGGAATTAACTGCCCTACTACAAATCCGCTCTTGTAGGAAACATAAATGCTTCAATTGTACAGTTAAAACTGCTAAACCAAGGCCTTTCACATTCCAAGCTAAACACTACTAGCAATTTGTTATGTGATGTGTAATAAGAGCAAGGAAGAACTCTCATTTTAACAATTTTAAAAAAATGCACCAGGGCAATTAATTTTTTTTAAACACTGTACATTTGTTACTTCTGTTGCTATCAGTATTTTGTGCAAGTCTAAGCAGCCAGGTTTAATATTCTGTATTGCTGACTAGAGGAAAAGAAACTCAAAGTCATTATTAAAAAAAAACCCAAACAAAACAATTTGTTTGTGTTATCCATTCCTTATCAGCCTCTCCTCAATTCAGAAACTTCTCCATTTCTAAACTCACGGACAGCATAGCTGGAGGAAAAAAAAAATATATCTATGAACTACTCATACCTAATTTATATTACTCTATCTTATATTTGAGAAGTGACTGATTGAAAACACTTGACATTCAGTAAGTTACCCACACAGAAAGTACTTCCTTCCAACCCATTTTTAAAATAATCTTTATTAAAAGGCCAGTATTATTCCATTTGAGTGAAGGTAAACTATTCTTTTTGTAGTAAGTTTTGCTTAGGCAGTTAATGCAAATAAGTGAATAATGGCCGGGGTAAAATGTTCCTATTAATCATCAAAGCTTATCACAACTTTATTTACTGTTTAGATCAAGTACAAGTATCTTATTTGGGAAACATGTCACAGAGATTATTCCCTTTGCAGATGCAGGATTTCCTATCTGAGTAAGCAAGGGGACTTAAATCAACAACCAAGCAAGGTGCTCTACTAGCAAGCAGAGAACTGCACTCTTAAGTTTGTTTGATGATAATATCTCCGCTTTTGTGCAAACAATAACTACCTTCGAGAACATAAAAAAAAAATTTAACTTAATATCACACCTTGCAATTTCTGCAGGAGGCCATAGTTACACTTCTGTTTTCCTTCTCATCTCCTGAGCTGGCAGCACTGCTGAGTCACTGCGCTGAGCTATGAGATTGCTCCCTCAGCCACACAGAGCAATACAACACTGAAGAACAACGCCGGGCAATTATGGAGCACAGACCAAGGTCCAAAGAACTTTCCATCCATACTTATTTGGCAATACAGAAGATTGTTGAAACAGTGAGTGAAGTTTTTTCAAGATCCAAGAACTACTAAGCACTTTAATGCTGAGGTATGCTACATGCTCAAGACATAAATTTTAGAGGCTTCACTTAAGATCTATATAGTCTCAGAACTGTCTGAAAAAGAATTCAAGTTGTAGGTACCATGTTAGTAATGGTAAGATCGCAGTTTTCAAACAGTTGTTCCATACTTTCACATTCATACTGTCAGGTAAATTTAAAAAGAGTAGTAAGTCTATGGCTCTACTATGGTCAATACAAAAATTCCTTTATTATAGGACATATTTCACTTAAAATAATTCAAATTATAGCACGATCTGAGAAGTCAAATCTGTCTCTCTGCTTACACCAAACACATGATAGCAGCAGTCTTAATTTCAGGTATGAGATTAATGAAAGAATGAGATATTCACCCATTTTTCATTGTCCATTATACAGGGATATTATCACTCTTAGAGAAATGCCCCTGCAGCTCAAGGAAGCAGCTTTCTGTTGCAAAGAGCCATGGAACTAAATTAGGACACTTGCAACACTGTATTTTTCACAGCTCCTCAGAAATGCAAACTGAAAGGTAGAATTTAACAGCCACCAGACAATATTTCTCAGAAAGAGCAGAGAGAGTCCGTAAGTAGGATAACAATTTCCTATTAAAAGCTGTGGTAGATGCTTGTTCATAAAATGGATCATTTACTTCCATGTATGTCTTTTTACCTACCTATATTGGAAACCACATGGCAGCACCAAAAATCTGCAGTCCCCAATTTGCCTACCTAAATAAATAATAAATCACATATTCTCTCTGTGTCAAAAGTGGGTGACATGCTCAGAGTCCAACTCTGTATTTGTAGCAGGCTTTTTTTTTTTTTTAAACAGTGGTGGGTGGGAGCCTGCCCCACATGCTGGGAGTACTAATTTACTGTGTAGGACAGTGACAACCCACAGTAATCCTGTGCTTCCTCAGAGCACACAAAGGAGAACCCCTGTGGACCCCAGGGTTTGCTGCTGGAAGAAGCACATCCAAGAGCTGACAAACATCACTGGAGTAACTGGTGTTTCTCAATCCCAACGACTTTTTCTCCCAAGTACATGAACAGAGAGAGCATGCTGGAGGCCAGGCCAGCGAAGGCTGCCAGCCTCGGGCTCCATGCCTGTTTCACAGCTAGCAGGTATCTACAAGGGAGACGCTGAGGAACCTCCATATCAGAAAGGCATGCCTGTTTATGCCAGAAAACTCCTGCAGCACGCATCCTCCTTTCTCCTACACTCCTGAGAGCCTCTATAAAAAGGGGTGTTGGCTGGAAGAGCTGCCTGCAAACTTCTGCACACAAGCCGTATGCTACATATCCTGTAACTGATGTGAGATTAGATAGACATGCATTCTTTCAGTTTGTGTGCTTTGTAAGCAGATTAGCCCTCTCTCTACAGTTTCACTATTTCCTCACACTGCTTGTGACTCTGGAAATGTTAACAAAAATGTTAATGCTGTTTTCTACAGAGGGCTAAATTTCAGTGCAATTCAGTACACTGTTTGTTGCTAAAAAAAAAGATCAATGCTTCAGTACTGGACATTAAGATATAATTAGAAATGGAGAACTGTATGCGTAATTATCTCTTTGTGAGGGGTTTTTTTTTTGAGAAGAGAAAAAACACAGCAAATATTGTTTTAGAATTTAAAATTAGAAACATAGTTTCCACTAAATATGGACAGCAAAGATAGATGCAATCAGCAAAACAATTACCTCAAGTATATTAGATTTCACATATACCTTGTAATTCTATGATAGGATGCAAAGTTTGTATGTAAAAAATAGGAAAGAGAGAACTCAGCATTTCTAAAATAGTATTCTGATGTGAGCCACCAAAAGCAAAAGTGTAATTCAGTGCACAAGTGGAAAGGTTAGGCAATCACAGGCCACAACTCCTGCTGTAAGAACTATAAAAAAAAGAGAGAGAATTTTTTCTACAACAGGAAGGCGAGGCAGTCCCCACTGCAGAACATTCATTCACTGCACAAACAGGACTGCCATCGCTCCGTAGCAAGTGCCAAATATATTCTAGAACGCTTTTTGACTAACCACTTTGTTGCAGATTTTTCCTTTTAAAACCTTTTTAATTAGAAGACAATTGGTATCAGAGAGCTCTCCATATATTAAAAGGGTTACTAAAATAATCTGGGCACATTGTTTATATGCATAATTTTCATTTCTCTACAGAACATATGTATCCTAATAGACATACAACTCCCTGATGTTTAAAATGTCATGGTACAAACATGAATACAGCATTTTCTACAGGACATTCATTAGTGAAACTTTCCTTGTAACGCTGCATTCCTGGAGTGCTTGGTTCATGTGATTTTGGATAAACAGCCTTTACAAGTCAGATACCTTTCTGCCTACATCTCCATGCTTTGTATCCCTGCTTTATTGTCTTTTTATTTTCTGTGCTCTGAATTAGTTTTCACCTCTTCTACACGAGACTTGTAGTTTCCTGAAGTAACGTATGTTACTTCACATTCAGAGATTCTATTACATTATCTCCTGTTTCCATCTGCTGCATGATACAGGACAAGGAGTACCAAGACCACCCCTTTGACAGGGATGTTTCAAGTCATATCACATATTAGGAAATTGTATTTCATTATACACGGCCAACGGAAAACTTGTGTGTTTAAGTAAAATCATCCAGTGTTCAGAACTCCTGAGGAATACCATAGCTATGGAAAGAAGTTTTCAATGAACTCATGCTATGTATTTTTCTTCTTCCTGTTAGGAATTTAATTTCTGCAAAACCAGACAATTATTCCCAGCACCTTAGATATGAGACACACGTACACTGTTTTCAAAGCATGTAATTTCTTTTATTTCTGAACAGCAGAACTTGGTTTAGCGCTATCTTGCCTTTTTTTTTCCTCATTCTCTTATATCTTATCTGTCCGTGTTATCAGTGTAGAAATATGAACATTATTGCCTGTTTCCAAAGAAAAGTAAGTAACATTTGACCTTTTCCCATACTGCAAAGGCCAAGGAATCTGTGTCCTCTGAGTCACATACCTGATCCTCTGTTCGTCTTCTATTTTGGTATGTAATAACAAATTCATTTAAAATAATTTCACAAAATGGTAAGATATATTTATAACTCAGATTTCATCAAGAAATATTTTTACCACTCCTGTGATAAAACAATTCATGTTGTATATGACTCATTTAAAAAATAACCAAACGCTGCACCTCCCGCTCCCGCCAGATACTTTAAGTCATGGAGATTACTAACTTCAGAGAACTAAATTCACCCTTGTAATTCACACTTACAGACACATCTGTCTTTGAAAGGCAAATAAATGCAGTTCTTGAAAACAAACATTACTGGATGGTATTCATCTAAAACCAAAGTTGAAATACCCTTATTCTCCACCCAACAGAAATTTTAGACAAAATGTTTATTTAAGATAAAAGTGAAAACCAAAATTAAAAAGTTAAAATAAGGACGTATGGAATATACCTTTAGTAAGTACTTTTCTCTTCTGTTAGTCTATGAATATTCAGACATACATTTTTCTTAAGCAAAAATCAGCACACGAACTTACCAATATAAAATAAGCATTCAGAATGCAGCATACTCTCTGTCCACAACTGACATACTTCACTTTCTGTAAGAGCTTCAACACCGTAATAGGCTTGGTATTCTAATTTTGGCAACAGGAATATTGGAATAAGCTGTAAAAGTGAAGATACAATAAAAATCAGCACTCACTGTCCAAAAAACATCCACAATTGAACTACATTTTGTAGTGGATAATCATCATAGTCTTCTACTACAGCTAAAGAAACAAAGACGTTTCACAGATTTTGTGTGATGGCTCACATTCTGTGAAACCCACAGTACAAACGTTGGACTACAGAGACTCTATAGTGGGGAAGGTGAAATGGACAAAAAAATAGCAAGCCTAGGCAAGCTTTCACAGATAAGGAAATTTTGCCTCTAAGTAATTTTTCCATGCGACTAAATTAACATGAAGTTCACACTTCTGTGCTCTACTGCCCTCTGCAGGAGTTTAAGAATACATACATTATATTTCTGATTTGTTTGTTATTAGTGGAATCCTGACATGTATTCCCCTTGTTAGAATCTCATTTGAAATTGGAACCTAATGCTTGGACTCTCATTTGAGACCAGAGGCTAACCTTTGCGTGTTAACGCTTCACAGAGAAAAATATAAGAAAATATACGGAACTGTAAAAAATAACGGTGCTCAATTTGTGATTAACAAACTAAGCAGCTGTTCACAGACATTTGTAAGTAGTGGATCAATAGCAAAGAGATGGTATTTCTTCAAAATACGATTTTGAGCACAGAACCTCTGCAAGTAATCAGAGTTAAAAAGATCTATTTCCATATCAACAAAACAAACACCTCACAAAATGCCTGCCTACTGTAATTCCAGTAGTCTGGGGAGAGAGATACCATGTCAAATTTGTCGAATGATTCAGAGGACTATTGACAAAATAGTAAACTACTGAGGATTCCAGAATAAGCTTTCCTTCTTCTGATGTTACAAGGAATTACATTTGCATTTAAAGCATTTTATTCCTTAAGACAAACGATTTGCTAAGATGTATACCAGTGTCTTTTCAAGTAGAATGAATAGGATCTCTTTTTATCTTTAAATGTGTCCTCTGTTGTTCATTCTATCTCCTATTTCTCTGTTTAACTAGGCATAATAGCAAGGCTGAATCCTGCTTGAAAGTATTTATGATCATGAACATTCTCAAAGCCTTGGGCCAAAAACCTAATTACTGCATTAACTTTTAAGAATAGTTCAAACTGACATTAGTTTATATGAATATAATTATCCATGCATATTACTGTAATGCAGTTGTAGTAAGAAATGCGGAATCACACTTGCTTTTCTTCTAATCAAGTAGGTTTAAAAGAAATCACAAGTCATTCTTCCCTCAATTCCTACAGTAAATATTTACTTAAAAAAGAGACACCACAGAATTACAATTAAATGTACTAATTGTCTGAGTGAAAACACAAATGCTATGAAGGACTGGGAATCCCAGAGATGCCAGCTGAGCACAACTGTGTAAAAAAAAAAACAAACCAAAAAAGATAAGAGCAAAATCTGTACCTTTTGGGCTTTCTTCTTTTTACGGTATCGTGGCAATGACTTCACTTTTTGTACACTGCAACGCACAAGTAACAACAGATCATTCAAACTGAACAGCTTATACACAAGGTTGCCATCCTGAGGTGCTTTATACTCTGAAGGGTCTTCTTCAAGCATCTGAAGTTCATTTGGCAGCTTTCCTATAGAAAATAAATAAAACAGAAAACTACAAGCTTGCACACTCTTCACCATGAAGCTAATTAGCTTTTATTTTCTTGCAGTAGATTTAAAAACAAATTTTTTTTTAAATAGAATCTGTTTTGTTTCCTAGGATTTTGGGATAAAAACCATCTCGTTAGGCACAAGAAGTCACCTATGTATTAAAAAAATTAAATTTGGAAAACAGCTGCTATAACTTTTAAATAGTATATTTTTAAATATTCCCACATATTTTATCCTAATCATTAGATTTCTTATACAGAGTTGTGAGACTCCATTCTTGTACAAATGGAGTTCAAAGGCTGGTTTATAAGCCACAAGTCACTCAGCACAAAGGAGACAAGAATTCTATTTACAATGTATGCCTCCTGAAAGCTGCCATCCATTTATCAGTTACTGAAATAACTCAAGCCTCAGGTTTGGATGGTAGCATAAGCCTCTGTTCCAAATTGAATTTGCTTCAACTTCAATTTCAATATTAGCATATTGAAAAGAAACACTTATTAGATCTCCAAGTGCAGCTCTGATGTAAGTTAACAAACTTCCCTGCATCCCTTAGAGATATTTTAACAAAACATTTAAAATAAACAAGAATAAACTCCAACTTCAGATCATGGCCCTTATGATCTTCAAGACTTCTGGTTCTTGGTTGAGGTCTGGGTGTAGCATAGGTTCAATTTCCAGCTAAAAGCCTGAAAACTTGGGCATGTGAATTGCAGTCCTCATTAGTGTTCTGAAATAGATTGCTAAGAACTAAGAGCATCTGAACTACGAGTCTCAGAACTTAAGACATTCAAATTTCAAGTTTTCTTTCAAGTTTTAATTGCATAATTTGATGAAATTTTTCTTCTACAGAAAACGTAAATTCCATTTTTGATTGACAAGAAACTATTTTTGCCCACCAGAATACTCAAATATTTAAATTTCTGAGGAAAAGTAACTCATTTCACTACCAAATGATTTCTTTTCCTTGCTTAAAAATGTATATAGCAACTTTTTGTTTCTCTAAGCAGTATTTCACTTTGACCTCTGCAGACAAGCAGCTCCCAAGATGCTCCCTTATGCGTGCAAGACAGTAATTCTCCACAGAAAAAGTATCTTTTAAAAAAAAAAAAAATTAAGTCACATCTCTAAATAAATGTAACGGAGGTACTATCAGGACATTCTTCAGATGAAGGACTGTAAAATGTTTTTCAGTTAAGTTTTCCTGAAACTTTGAAATTTTACTCCTTATACAATTACTTACTCTTTGGCACTCCCTGAAAAAGCCAAGTCCAGGTACTTCTAGACGAGCTGTTGGGATTTGAGGCAGGGAGCGGCACAGCTTCTGTGCTAGAGGTCACCAATGGTTTTGGAGATTGAGGCACATGGGCTGGCGTAGCATTAGAATTATCACAGCTCACCACTGGGTGCTCATGAGTTTTTTGTGAAGGTGACTTGAGAAGTTCAGTTTGCATTTTCAAAATCTGTCCGACAGGATCAAATTCCTTGGACAACTTTCTTGTAGGCTTTCTGGAGGCGTTTTTTCCCTGATCCACGACATCTGAGCAATCAGTCATGCTTGCTAATGGAATCTGGGTGGGGGAAGGTGATTTGGCAGTCTCCAATGAGGTATGAGAAACAGTGTTTGCTACAGCTGTTTTGCATTCTGTATCAATTACCAAACGCTCTTCATCCGTGTCACTACTGCATAAAGAAGTGTAAATCTCATTTTTTGGTGCAGAATCAGATTCTTTCTTGTAACTAGCAGCATTAGATAGAGTATGTAATTTTGTTTCACTGTCCAATACTTCTTTGGTCATGACATGCTGTGCTTTGTTAAGTCTTACCTCCTCTGAATTAAAGCTTTTATGAGATGAATTTTCTTCAGGGCTGAAGCACAGAATGCCATCTAATGATGGAAACTGTATGCTGGCACATACTGAAACTCCTTGCTCAGGAATGGTGTTTTTCCCTTCACTGTTTATGCTGGACGTATTTTTTTTCCCCATTTTTAGGCCATGTGATAAAACTTTAGCAGTGTTACTAACTGTAGGAAAAGTACTTTCCATTTTAGAAGTTCTTGAGAGCTTGACAGTTGCTCCAAACGTTTCCAGTTCTGTAACATCATCATCAAAGTCCATCCCTGTGTCATCTGGAAGAGGAATCTTCCTGTACTGGTAGCTATCAGAAGACATCTTAACACAGGGAAGAAAAAATAATGTTAAAGATATTTAATATTAAAAAAATAATCAAACAAACCAAGAAATAGAATGTGTTAATCACAAATGAGACACTGTCAAATTGAAAACATGAAAAATGTTCTACTATCCATATTTTGACTGTTGGGAGAGAGGGGCAGTAATTGAGGAAAAAAAAAATTTCCTCTGTTTAACGTGGAATATCTTAAGTCCTAGGAGTTGAAAGGCCTTTCAAAAGAGGAATAAACTTCATAAAACTTCTCCCACTTAAATAAACTTATCAAAATACATTTTAATGAAGTAAACATTAAAGCTGAGAAGCCGATGTAATAGAAGCATTTAAAGGAACTAGACAGACATTTTAGAACATAAAGTCTGTAACTCAGCAGTAGAAAAACAACCAACAGGAAACTTAAATTTTCCTTCATTATTGCAGAACAAGTAACATAGGAATTATAAAAAGAAGTTTTTGGTTTTGTTTGTTTGTTTGTTAAGAGGAGGTGAAGCTACATACATCCCACTGAAGCAGACTGTCCTCAGCTGGTTTGTCCATCAATACATCAGAAATTGAAACGTAAGATGTTTTAGTTGCTAGGAAGTCCATTGGAATTTCATGGAAGATTTGGTTCCTCTCTCGTACTGTCATTTCCTTTCTCAGCAGGGGTGAATCAACATAAACCACTTTAGCTGGTTTGCTACCTTTTCAAGAATGGAAAGGGATTGAGTACACACTAAATGTAAAGAAAAAAAGATTGTTGTATAATTTAAATAATAAATCTTTCAACTTCCAACTACAGTCAAAGGTATTCCACATTCACAGTAGAAGAAATGAAAAAATATCCTCTCATTCATTAATGACAGAATATAAAACTATGTCCAGATATAGCGTGAATTATTAGCATCCTGCAGCAGTAATACATACCAGTAACAGTTGATCATATTTTAAACGCAGTTCTAAATAGAGAATTTGTAAAATAAGAATTTAGGATTCATCGTTCTTTATACTGCATTATATCATTAAATGTATTTTGTTTTCTAAAAGGATCCTTTCTCTTCCTTTGATGAACCTCTTTTTTTATTTATTTTTTTAAGCCTTATTGCCCAAAAGCGATGACTGCAGTTTATACTTCTTCTAGTCAGTAGCTATGTCTAGGCTCTGCTACCCTACTCTTTTGTTAACACCGTAACACACTTACATGAGTCATTCATAGATACATCCAAAAATAACAGTGATATCCTGCCCAATATTATACAGAAAACAACAGCATGTGGTGAACATACTATCACTGTTTTATAAAAAAAAAAAAAAAACAAACAAACCAAAACCAAAAAAACCCCCAAAAAACTGTGGATGAAAAAAAAAATCACTAATGCAAAAGGTGGGTTACAGGGAAGGTAGAAAAGGAAGGAGAGGAAAAACCCTTCAAGAAACAGTATATATTGTTAATATATTCTGAATGCCTTTTAAGTGTTAAAAATTGGATTTAAAAATTAAGTTTAAAAACTGTAATGGAGTCAGGCATATCGTTACAGATGAAGTAATTTGATTTCATGCACGAAAGTGCAAAATTTGTAAGATCTGCTGATATTTGACACCTTTACTGCTATCCAGATTTGTGTGAAATGCACACAACATGGACATTTCAAGACAACAACCATTATAAATAATCGCAGAATTGTCAGTGCATTTACAAAATAAAAAAAGGGGTAACAAGAAAGAACATCTATATTCATATTACCGATGGAGTGCTTGACAACTAAAGTATAGCACTCGGATGAATTAATCAGTTTATTCAAAACATTTTTTGTTGCAAATGGGAAAAGTGATCTCCACGGACATTAATTATTTATTCATTATTCTATTTGTAAGTCAGTCCTTTTAATTCCAAGAAACATTTGGTCTTTGTTTTTTTCATAAAACTTCAGAATTTATCTTTTTTAGCTTATTGAAATCAGTTCACTTGATAATTTTAACAGCTTCATGCAGTTGTTTTCCTTCTAAGGAACAGAGCCTACAGTTTTGAAAAAGCAAAGGACATTTAATTGATTTTTTTAAAAATATTTCTTCCTCAAGTGGAAAATTGTTGTATGTCCAAATTCAATGTTAATGGTGATACCTCTAGAGGTTGTTACTATTCTCAGCAACAAGGTGGAACAAATTGTAGAAAACCATGGAATGAC
>NW_010564275.1:0-30153 GCF_000687285.1 Phaethon lepturus | reverse complement strand
TGCTGAGAACAGAGGACAAACTATAGCAATGGATTTTTAAAGTTCATTTTTTACAATAAAGTTGATTAAATTAAACACTTTTCTCTAAAACACAAAGGTCCCTGACTCCTTACTAGATGACAACTGAAAACGATTAATTCTGATTTTTGCCCTTTAAAATGTGTAAACTAAGTAAGTCAAATTTTATTACTTACTTTGATTCCTGAAATTAAAAACATGAAAGTACATATGAGAAACTATTTTCTTATAGCTGCATTCTAAAATGCTGCTTCTTCAGGAAGGGCAAAAATCTGAGCTAATAATTATGACTGTCATTAACCTTAGCTTCTTTCTTTTAAAAAAAAACAACCAAACAAAATTAAGCTATTCTATTATAATGTGAACTAAACCAGACTACCTTCCTCCAGTTGGTTTGACTGGATTTTCTAATTTCCTGTTCTTCAGTCAGCTTGAAAAGGGTTATGACAATATATAAAGGTCTTCATGGACAAGACCGTAATTTTTATAACAAAAACATACTATACCTGCAACAGGGATCATTTTAATACAAACTGGAATTTCCCATTGTTCCTTGTAGTTTAGTCCATGATTATTCAGTAAAGTAAATAACGAGTGATTATTTAAAACAACTTGAGGACAGTATTTCAAAGCAAGTTTTTCTGCATTTGAATCTGAACTAATATCCTAAACAGAAAAAAAGTTAAATTTTTAAAGGTTTTTAAGAAAGACCCACATAAATTTAAATTCATAAGAAAAACCCCAAATACAAACAAACATGGATTAACCACGCTCCCCCCCTGCCCCCCCCCCATACCACCACAGTACCAAGCTTCAAAACTAAATCAAAAAAACAAAAAATTCCCCTCAAGGTTTTTGACTGAATCTTATGCATCCACCTTGCTTCATGAGAAGATGCTGGACAAGCTCAAGGAATGGGCCCGTGTGGATCTCACGGGGTTCAACAAGGCCAAGTGCAGGGTCCTGCACCTGGGTCAGGGCAACTCCCAGTATCAGTACAGACGGGGGGATGAAGGGATCAGGAGCAGCCCGGCCAAGAAGGACTTGGGGGTACTGGTGGATGAAAAGCTGGACACGAGCCAGCAATGTGTGCTCATAGTCCAGAAGACCAGCCGTCTCCTGGGCTGCATACAAAGCAGCGTGGCCAGCAGGTCGAGGGAGGCAATTCTGCCCCTCTGCTCACTCTGGTGAGACCCCACCTGGAGTCCTGCATCCAGCTCTGGAGCCCTCAGCACAGGAAAGACAGGAACCTGATGGAGCGGGTACAGAGGAGGCCACAGAAATGATCAGAGGGATGAAACCCCTCTGCTGTGAGGACAAGCTGAGAGAGTTTGGGTTGTTCACCCTGGAGAGGAGAAGGCTCTGGGAAGACCTTGTTGCAGCCTTCCAGTACTTAACGGGGGCTTATAAGAAAGATGGGGACAAACTTTTTAGCAGGGCCTGTAGCAACAGGGTGAGGGGTAATGGTTTTAAACTAAAAGAGGGCAGATTTAGACTAGATATAAGGAAGAAATTTTTTACAATGACGGTGGTGAAACACTGGCACAAGTTTCCCAGATAGATGGTAGATACCCCATCCCTGGAAACAATCCAGGCCAGGTTGGACAGGTCTCTGAGCAACCTGGTCTAGTTGAAGATGTCCCTGCTCATTACAGGGGGGTTGGACTAGATGACCTTGAAAGGTCCCTTCCAACCCAAACAACTCTATGATTCTATGTGTCTTCTTAACTTCCACCTTTCAGTTCATTCCTGTTAATTTGAATTACTAAGTTGAATAGGAATTTGGATGGTTGTGAAATATGGGAGTGCACTGCAGAAGAAAAAAAAAGAAAGATTCACTCACACATATATCACACATTTTCTATGAGTAATAGTACAATGAGGACATCTAACATGAAGGTACGGCTAAAATTGTACAATCGTTTGAATACAGACTGCACGTAAAAAATCTTGAAACAAATACAAAAACATAAAGGATACAAATTCAGAATTGAAACAGTAAAATTACTAAACATTATGAGTACAGGCTTCCATGAAGAGAAGAGGCTAGGAATGCGCATGAGGTGGAAGGAGAACGTCAAGGACTAAAAAGATAATGGAAGAGATAATGGAAGCCCAGGAGCACTGAGGACCATGAGAGAGAAATAAGAAAAAAATCTAGCTGTGTTGTTTTTTCTGCCACCTGAGACATCATGAGAAATACTCTGTTTGTAGCTATAACATGTCTTGAGCTATGTATCATTCTGCTGTGTCACCTCTGCTACTTTCATAAGCAAAAGTGTCTTTGCAATCACAGTGCCCCTGTTAAAAGTTTTGGTTTTGGTATGTGAACAAACTCCTTAAATTAGTGGATAAAAAAATTATCTAGAACAAACAGTCACAAAAAACGAGTTCTACAGAATGAAAAACTCATTGATTTTCTCACAAACAGAAACATTAGATATTTTATTTAATATTATTATTTCCATCCATTAAGATGGAATGAAATCTAAAAATTGTTTAGTTTATGCTGTTTAGCAAAAGAAATTTCCAGGGGAAGCTAATCTAATCAACTTTTCATAAAGCTAGACAATCTAAAGTATTTCTTCTTATCCTCAGGACTTCTTTCTTAAATCAGAAGCCTTCACACCTATATGCATTCATATATACACTATATATATATACACACACACACACATATATACACACACTCACAAACACAGAGGCCAGCTTTGAAATTGCAAAGTTTAAAAGGAACACCACTGTAATAAACAATTCTAGATTTCACAGACAGTGTGCTCTAATTTAAGGAGCTCTCTAATGTTTCATTGAGAGAACAGAGGAAGTCCTTTCAAGAGGCACTAGGTTCAAAAGGTACTAACTCAACTTTTGAAGATGGCAGTATGATTGCTATAAATGAAATACTAAGCAAATAATGATACAGTATGCTACAAGATGTGTAACATTAGGGAAAAAAAAATTATGAAGAAACTTAATGCTGCCACATAAAAGGACCGAATTGCTCTTCTCTACAAAACATGCCTTAAAAATTACAATTAAAAAGTTACTTACATTGTGCATAATAGAAGCCTTTTTTTCTGGACTTATAATGGATGTAACAGTTTCATAATCCGTGGGCAGTTGAACAGGCATGGTAGGGAAATCTGTTTTACCACGTCTTGCCGTACCCTTGAAGAAATGAAGCAGTATCAGAAAACAGCTTTCACTGAAATCATGCTGGCTCCACATTGCACTTCTTATAAGGAAAAATATTAGATATTTGTGCAGGTGCATTATAAAGCTATTGTTAAATTTAAATATTACTATTAATGTAGTCTTTTTATTGCAAACATACAGTGAAGGGTGTTAACAGCCTTACTACCAAAATAACTTAATTTGCATATTCATTAGCAATTTTAGTTATAAATTACAACCCCTAACACCTAAGCACTGAATACTACTTGTAAAAAACCCGACTCCTTGCATAACACAATCCAGATGTAATTCTACTTATTTGAAAACAACATCAAAACAATACGCATACGTAAGATACTACCATTACAAGAAGGTTTTTTTCCAGCCTAAGAGTCAACTGTGTATGAAACTTTCCTCCCATGATACTCATGATCTCCTGGAGCGTGTAAAACTCAGGATACTTTTGCACATGTCCAATACAAGCACGTAGTAATTCCTAACATAAAAAGAAAAAATAGTTTATGCATTTGTATCTTTCATAAGAATTTAATTGTAAAAAGTTTCTTCTGCAACTGCAAGTTGCATTTGCATACACTTTCTGTAGAGAATACAGGTATATTTAGGAAATTACTGCTAACAGACTTGAGTTCAACTTCTCCAGTTAGAGACAGTATTAAAAAACTTAAGAGATACCAGTACAACTCTATAGTAATCTTACAATCCCTGGTATCAGAACTGAAACATATTCTAAATTCTCCTCATTCTCCTCCTTCATATGCAAGGCTAACAATGTATCCACACAGGCTCAGACCAACCGTTTAAAAAAAAGTTTAGTACAGTTTGAACTGTGCTAAACCACGTAATTATTTTCTTTTTAGTTTATTTACCTTGGCTTTTAGAGGGACTAGTATTTTTCTGTGCTACTACCTAATTTACACTAGGCCTAGGTAAAAGCCACAGAGGCAAAGACACAGGAACATTTTGTATGTGCTGAAATTTGCTTTCCTGTCAACTCTAGATCCAAAGATAATTTTTTCTGTTATCTGAATTATGTATTTAAGACATTTAGGTTTTATTTAGTAATCAGAATGAGTTATTTCTGCAAGTATTGTTTAAAACAAAATATGTGCCCCCATTTCATTTTTGACTCAGGTTATCAACTGAATTATAAATAGTACTACAAGTTTGGAGACACATTTTGTAATGAGACAAGATCACCTAGAAAAATAGGCACGAGACAAGATCACCTAGAAAAATAGGCACAAGTATAAGATACAAAGTTACAAAGTCAATACCAATTTTTAGGAAAAAAGCAAGATTTCTCCCCTCACGTGTGCCCAAATCATCTGTTAACAAGAGAACAAGTTTATCTTGTGCATGAAAAAGCATGCAGTAAAGTGTTATGGTGAAAGAGAACCAAACCTTCTGAATTTAACTAAGTGATCCACTCTCTAGCGAACACATTTATTTTTCTTTTTTATTCTGAAAAAGAAGGTGATGAGGCACTTACTAGAAAAGATTGAAATTTTAAACGAACGTATATAAGTAGGCCATTTCAATTAAGTCAAGAAACTATGTGGAAAACAAGCAAGTGCAAGTCAACCCACTGATCAGAAAGTTTAATGAACCTGTATGCTGGAATTCTTTTCCTGAAATGAGCTATTAAACTAAGAGAGATATATAAAGTTGCATTCATGTTTGGTTTTAGATTCATCAAAGTGGATATCTACCACAGCATGAACTTGCAGATGATTATGATTAAAGCCTGAGTAACCTCTGATTAAAGTGACTTTGTAACATGCCACTGTGGAGGAAAGCTTAACATTCTGTCCGGTAGTGTATATTTAGGAGCAGCTTGTTAATGTAAAAGCACACCTGAAATGTAATTTCTCCTTTCCCAAATATAACAATGTCATTTACCTAATTGATGACTAAAACTTTTAGTGTTGTATTCACTGACCTCACTACTATCGTATCTTATTGGCTACAATAAACTGTAGGACAAACCATGCTGCACACCGTAAGGGAAATTGCTACTTCTCATGTCTCACCCCAACATGGAATCAGCAGAAGTTCAGGGAACATCAGATCCCATGAGCAGTGCCTATGCATCTTAATCATGATTCCAATATGATTATTTAAGAAGAGAAGGAATTAAACAGAGTATTGGTAATTACCTCAGTATAACGCAGTGCACCTTCAGAGATGGCATCATAATCTTGTGAGCAGCTTTTTGCAGCATTTTGGGCAAATTTCATAAATTCTGCAATTTCATTGTTTACTACTTCTTTCATTTGCTGGCAGGGAGGAATAAAAATCTGTTTTTTAAGACAGAATGGAATCCTCTAGGCTAGGTATGCAACTAGCAAAATTTCCAGAGAGGTAGTACAGGTGATGGTATGAGGGAGGGCACAGATTCCACGTGCTGCTAAATTTGGCAAGTCTTTGCATATGTTCAGAGTTTCACTTAAATAAAAAAGTTTTGCAAGGTCCATTTCCTTTAAAAAAATAAATCCAAAACACCCCCAACAGCAAGCATCTTTTGATCATACATTGGTGGTTTATAAAAAGAAAGGTTACAAGACATTGTTGGAGCAAGTTTACATGACAGAATGACAAAGATATCTGAGCTCTGACTTCATAAGCAATTACATTATAAGCAACAACAATGCAGTAGGTACTGATGTGCCTGGGAACAACATTCCCAGGAAATAAAGGAATAAGGGAACCAGCATTAAGAAGGAAGCATGGGAAACTAAAAGCAATGGCTCAAAAACTTTCTGATTAATTACATTATTCAGGGTTCAACTAAAACGATCCTTCCAAACAACATGAGACATAGCCTTTTACTATTTAAAGAACATTGCTGAGAGTAAGCAGCAAGTGTGAACTTCTGCCTTTCTAATCCCATAAGTGCTGATATGGCAAACATAGAAGGTTAACGTACAGGTCCCCTCACATGCTAATGAGGAAGGTTCCCATTACAGGGTGCTGTCAAAGATCACATCAAAATCTATCCTTCTTAATTGTACAAGATTGCTACATGCCATTACAAATGCTAAAATCACAGTAAGGTCAAGTCCTAAGTTCCTTCTCACTAAAAAATGCAGGGTTTTTTGGGGGTGGGTGGATGGGTGTTTGATCAGCTATCAAAGATCTACACTTACCATCAGTTGTTTAGACTACTACCCCAAAAAAACCCAAACCCCAAATAAAAAATACACAAAAATACCACCCACTTGCAGTGAAATAACCAAACACACTTTTGATTTATATTAAAAATGTTATCCTGAATACTTTAAACCTTTATTACCATTCATAATACTATGTTAGAAGGAAATTATGACAAATTGAATTTAAAAACATTTTTGCTACATTTGCCTTAACTCTTTGTAACAAAAAAAATTCTATGACTGCCTCTGTGATGTTCATATGTACACATATGCGCTTACCAGATACGTGAATAATTCTCTTTTGCTTGCTGCATTAAGGTGAAAATGGTGGGGTTTTTTTGAGTACTTAGTCATCAGATATAAGTATGTTTTCTGTTCCTTCTCAGTCAAACAAGAGGTAAATGGATAGGGGAGTCTAGGTTCTGGAAAAGGGTAATCATCAGCTGTGCTTTTAGCTTCCGCTTCAACTGGATCTGCAGCCTTCATGCTACAAGTCTGCCTGTTTTCTGAAGAGTTTGCCAACACCTCCACATTTTTCTTTGCCTCTCTGAAAGAAAGGTAATAAATGAAAGAACTTTTCACATAAATGTTAGTATTTGTGAGAATTAGTAGAGGCAGTCATGCAAGCCTAAACTTCAAATCCAGTAAAATGCACTGTGAGATACTGTACTATTCCAATTCCTAGTCTATGTTATAGGAAATTTTTTATTCTGAAACTTCACCTGGACAATCAGACTAACCCTTAGTACCAACAGGTTTGCCACTAGTTTAAACGATGAATTAAAAATAATGCTTTTTTTTCCTCCTCAAAATAGTTTATATATTAGTCTCTATACTCAGTGTTGAGGTCACAAGCTAAAAATGAAACTCTAATTCTTTGTTCTGGAAACACCCATTATTAATGAAAAGACAGAGTCTCAACATTTTGTCATTCACTGATGGCTGGTGCTCAGAAACAGTTCACACCCAGGAAAGTCGAATTTATGATAGTAAAGGAGAAAGACTTAACTAGAAAAAGCCTTTCTTTCACTGTAAAAGAACTAAGTTAAAACTACTAAATTGTAGCAATAGAAATTCCAGATTTCAACGAAGAAATTCCTAAAAACAGAGCGCACAATTCAAGAGTTTCATTTTCTACTCTAAGCAATGCTGAAATCAGTTGCTAAAAAGAATGTTGGGCTAAGACAAGGGGCATAGCTGCCTAATGACAACGAAGTAGTAACATTATAAAGCTGGTTCTTAAAACAACTCCAGTATATGAAGGCCATCTTAGCCCTTCTCTATTTAAAATACCTGTTCTTAAGCGAGAAAATATTTAAGGTTAACAAAATTAACATTAACTGCTGACCTTGGAAAAAGCATATTTTTAAGATACAATTTCAGAGTAGAAAACATCTCAAGTATTACTCAAACCCAGCAGTATCACGTCCACAGTTCTTAATAATACTTCACAGCTGTCTCTCTGAATATGAGAATGTGTCCATCCTTGTGGCACAAACTGGCAAATTTAATTAATCTGCAACAGCGACAAGATGCTGACTCAAATATGCCAATGTAGGAGCATCAAGAAATTCTAGCAGCTTAAATTGGCTATATTCAGCACTGAATGAAATGGCAGCACATCAAGATCATTTCAGTATGCAGTGCTGTCACAGTCTTCATCAGGGTGCAAACCAAAATAATCTGACAGAGCTTTTCTGTCCATATTTACAGCATTACACTTTATTTGAGCTGACGGCTTAAATTTTCCCCCTTCGTTTTATCAGCGACCTACCTTCACAGCTTCTATGGTGACAGAACATACACTTTAGTAAATATGTATCAGAAACCCCCAATATAAAAGTTGACAAATTTCCTCCAGCTTTTACCTTCACCTTTGCCCCAACAGGCTCCATTTTGCTTCTTCTTGACTATGGCCACACGACCCAGTTCCATCAATTTCTGAATTTTTCTGGTTGCAACCTCTCTTCTGGCTGTAAGCCCACTTCTACCATACACAGCTGAACACAATCACCACTCTTGAGTGGTCATGTCTGCTCCAGAAACCCTTTTTCTACATCATCTAAAGGAAGAATGCTACAGTAATATTCAGCGTACCCAGTAGTAAGCTGAGGGCTGTGCTCATCTCTGCCAGTTCAAGAAAAGTTGCTCCCACAGAGATGAACCAGAAAAACCTTCTCTAGCTAGAGATGTGGGAAATAGAGAGTCATGTGATGTAGACACAGGTATTCCCCTCAAATGCACCTTCTTAAGTGTCAGTTCATAGAAGTAAAGCAACTCCTCTTTACAACAAATTATTTCTCTATATACTGAACTCCACAACTCAAGAGCACAGTAGTGATCTTGGTCTCCCAAGTACAGGAACCTTTCCACGCTATTTTGAAAGGCATGAGGAAAGATTTATTTCTGTCTTCCTCGCAAATAAACTAATTCAAAATCAACTCGACTCTCTAGGCTTAAAAAAAATCCACATTCTTTGTGGTGTGAATGTTCATCTACCATGAAACACTTGGCACTTGTACCTCCTTACCAGTTTAATGACTTCTTAAAAAAACCCAATAGCATAAATACAGTCCTCCAACTTCTGAAATCCAGCAGCATGAGCTATGCTTTTCAGTACAAGAAACTAATGTTGATTCTACTTCTTCAACTTAAGAAAATAAAGACATCAAAACTGCACAACCAATACTACCTGTACCACCTGTGTTCACATAATTTCATTTCCCATTCTTCAGCTAACAGTCTATACAGTTTCTTCATTACTCAAGAAACTAGTTGCATCTCCACTACACCTAAGACACTGCTGGATTTACGTAAACAGTGTTGGCTACTTACAAAAGACACAAATAAAAAGGATTTCAATGTACACTCTCATCAGCCTTCTACAAAGTGAGAAGACATGAACAGAGAGGAAGACACTAATTTCTAAGAAGATTTGGGTCTGGTTCATGGGTTACATGATCCTTACCGTGACCAGTTAAGAGCGTGGGTGAAACTTCATCCCTCTTTGGTACATAAGGGAAAGCAAAAACCAAGCACCACCCACAGAAAAGAACCCATACCCCATCCTAAAACCCCCAAAATACCACCCTCCCCCCACCAAAAGACACAAAAGAGCAGAGGTCCCAACCTAGACTCTTTCTGCTTTCTGAAGTTTCACAATAGGTAAAGCACAGACCAACTGCTGGACCAAGTCAGTGTAACAAATCCTTGCACACTGAATAACACGCAGCTTTCCCCCAAAACAGTAAGGGTATGTATCAACAGGATGATGACAACGAGCACAAAATTATAACATAACAGAGTATACCTGTTTGATAAACGCCATAGTTCAGAGAGGCTCGGAGCCAACGAATATTTTTCATAAATTTCATGTGAGAAAAATACTTCACTGCCATTTTTTGGTGAAATATCCCTGATAATAAAAAGAACCACAAACAACAAAACAAGAACATTACAATACACAAAATATTAAAGGCCACACCTGTCCCTGAGAAAAAAAGAAGAGAATTATTTATTTAAAAAAAAAAAAGGCTATCTACACAGTTTCCACATTCACTCTTTACAGAGGTTACGTACATACAGTCCAAATCCCTACCAGTTTTCAATAGCAAAATACATGTTCTTCACAGTCCAAAAATAACCATTTCATTAATACAGGATATAAATTGTAGATATGGTGTGAAAAATTCTAATGGAGTTACACACTTTCAGATGTTCATTAATCAAAACCAAACATCGTGATGAACTTGTGGAATTTTGAGAAAAATACAACAATCTTGGTTTTAATTTTTCTGAAAAGAGGTATTTTGTCTTCTACACAGACCTTACCTTCTAAACAGCCTTAAAAAAAAATTTTTTTTAAATATAGCCCTTCCAGCGTACAGGAATCTTTCCAGGCTATTTTCAAAGGCATGAGGAAAGATTTATTCCTGTCTTCCTCACAAATAAACTAAATCAAAATCAACTCTACTCTTTAGCCTTAAAAAAAAACGGACTATTTCTCTGTAGGGATTTTCATATTAAAAATAAGAACAACGTCACTGCCCCAAATCCATAGTGTGGATGTATATTAATTGTTCCTCATTTTTGAAGGTAGATAAACATAGAGGCTAACACTTCCTCAGAGAAAGCGCACTCACTCCTCCCTTTTGCCACTGAGAGAACGACAAAAAATGGCACCGCACCGCCCTCCCTCAGCGACAGGGCGGAGCCAGGCAGCCGCGGGAACCTAAGCCCGCCTGCTCCCCCCCGCTGCATGCGGGCTCCCGCCGCGCGGTGGGCTCGAAGGGCGGCCCCTCTTTCCTCGCGGCGGGGCAGGGCGGAGCGAGGGGACACCTTCCCTCTTCAGACGCGCGAGTGTCTTTCCCGCTCCTCAGACCCTCCAGGGGACATCCCCCGCTCCTCAGACGCGCCCTGCTAGCTTAGGGGGTGAGAGAGAAACGTACTCACCAGGTCAGCAGCTGCCCTTTAACCGCCATCTTGACAGACCCCGCGGGCAAGCGTATTTGCAGGTTCCTCGTCTCTCTGCCGCGCGAGCCTGCCTCACGGAATTGACCAATCAGCGTAGCCGAGCGCCCGGCGCGCGGGATCAGGTGTTCTGAGCCAGCCAATGGCAGCATAGGCTCGAGCTGCTTGTGGGTGGGGCTGCGGCGGCCATCTTGTGGCAGGCGGTGCGGCTGTAGGGACGGGGTGAGGGTGTGGGGGCTGCGTCGCCGCCGAGGCTTGTGCCAGTGTGGGCCCCGTCCCGCCTCGCCAGGAGATGAAATGTGCCTAAGGCGTCTCCGGGCTGTGGGCTCCCATCCGACTCCACGTTCTTCACTAAGGTGTGGCCCTGACCAGGCGTTGGGTGCCTCGAGTGGCAGTTCCCGCCTTGGGTGTGCAGAGGTGGCTGGGCCGGGCTCTGCTGGGCGGCTTGTCACCGAGGGGGGTTGGGACCGTGTGTGAGAGGGCTGAGGTGACCCGCGGGGATTGCTGCATATTATTGGCTTCCCTTCTCTCCTGGGCTTCCAGTTTTCCTGGCTCACGTCTCACTTGTTAATGTGTGGGCAGGGCCGCAACGCCTTTTTTCTGATGACCAGGCTTCTGAATGTCTTAAAATGTGGAATTAAAATATTCTCAGTACCTGTGGGTGTAGGTGATGGAAACTAATGTGTTTGTGGTGTTACAAGAAAAGGTGATCCCCTTCACAGCTCTACAGATGGAGAAATGAAGAGGGAAATGAGGATTGTGGCATCAAGCAATCAAAGTGTTCACAGCACCTAGTCCTGTACCTTAAGACTCTGGGCACTATACACATACATAAAAATACTGAGATGGTTCAGAATGATGTCCAAACCACCACAAAGGAGTCTCTTCAGCTTGTTTGCAGATCAGTTTTAAGGGCGTTGTTTGATTTTAATTCTGCCCTTTTTTGGTTTGTGTATCTCAGAGAAGCGGAAAGGTTTCTATGTCCCCACTGGATCCACCCAGAGCCCACTCCTGGAGGTTGCCTTGTAAAGGAGTGATCTTACTTCAAAACCCAGGTATGCTAACAGTTACATAGCCAAATGATTCAAAGACTTACCTCAGATTGTGAATGTGGCAGGTTAAATCCTACTTCAGTATGCATGTCTCTAAAACCTGCAGTGTCCTTTTTTTTTAAACGGTGCTCTTTCTTACATGTGATCTTTCTGCTTACATGACTCAAACATCAGCATCAGGAAACACTTTTTCACTGTAAGGGTGACCAAGTGCTGGCACAGGTTGCCTAGGGAGGTTGTGGAATCACCATCCTTGGAGATACTCAAAAGCCATCTGGACATGGTCCTGGGCAACTGTCTGTAGGTGGCCCTGCTTGTGACCTCTGGAGGTCCCTGCCAACCTCAACCATTCCGTGATTCTGTGAAATAGTCAGAGATCAAAACCACCACCTCCTAACCTACCTGTGAGTGGAAACATTGGGCAGGGATCGTATCCTGAGGATGAGAAAATTAAATCTGGGTTTTCAGTGTCTCAAAGACTGCTTTAGTTGTGGAGCTGCTGTAGAACAAATGGCAGTACTTACTGCTACAGTTCTAAGAAAGCGATCCCATTACATTTTTTTATAGACTTGATCTGTAGGTGAAAGCTGCTTCCAGATACAGTGCTTCAAAGATGAATGCTAATACCTATTTCTGGATCATGGTCGGGCATATAAATACTGAGCTGTTAAAGTTCTGTCAAGACAGGCATTTCTGGGTGGGTGCAGAAGTAGAATTTTACATGCCTGAAGTCTTAAGACCAAGTGTACTTGCTGATGTTCAGGTGCTCTCGGCGCAGCAGAAGGGAGTTGCAACTTTGAGTTTTGATGCCTGAATTCTATTAAAACCTCAATTTTGATACCCAAATCCTCATTTAGATCTAGCCCAAAGTGGTATTTCCAAAGTCACTGAGAAGGCCTTAGTCCAGATTGCTTTTATCTTGCACTTGATGCAGTGAACTATGATTTCAAGCAAAAAGACGCCTTCAAGGAGGGGGAAGCTACATTAATCCATATTCATTCTGAGGAGGTTTAAAGCTCTTGCTGGACAAAAGGAGAGCTTAAAAGGTGCTTGGAAGTCATCTCGTTTCCCACTGCCAAAAATTACATCGTATATGTGCTAAACAGCTCCGATACATGTGCTTGGAAGCATAGCCTAGTTTTGTAATGGTGCATTTCTTAAGGAATAAACATAATAAACCACGATTCAGAAAAACAAACAAGATGCTACTGACAAAAAAAAAAGACAGATTTTTCCATTAGAAGCTGAAGTTTTATTACAGGATAAGAGTACATAAAGCACATCTAAAATCGATGTGTTCAATGCACTTAATAAAGGTAATGTAATATTAAAGGTACAGTTTCTAAGTACAATATAACAACATTCATATTAGAATGAAAATTGGAGTATTTAAAAGACAACATTAAATCTCTTATTTTTACAGTCATATTTACAAAATGAATCAAAATACTTTTTTCGGGACTGAGTAAAATAACAAACTTGAATATAAGCAGGCTATTGTAAGAGTGAGTTGGAAAGGTCCATGAAAGTGAAAAGTTAAGTGATTGGGTAAAGATCATTAGCAAAGGTTTAGTACAATACCACTTTAGTATTCCTCTTGATGGCTTACATTTTATCTTGGCTAGAAAAGAATTTATACATACTGTACACATAACAGACAGCATATATTTACATGTACAGTATAATTGCATTTAAACTTGTGTGTATTTACAGAAATTTGAGCATATCACTCAACGAGGTTTTTTAAGTCTATGTGCTTAATCTTCAAACTGCTGTATATTTCTAATCAGCATTTATTCTGGTCTTGTTATGTTGAACATTTAGTAAACAGGGAGAATATATTAACCAAACAGTTTTGCATAAATGTATCAAACTATTAAAATTAAAACAATAGGGAGAACATGTTCCTGGCATATAGGTTAGTACCTACAAATTTAAGTGTGAGACCTTTTCTCTTTGAAAATATCAAAAGGTGACTTAAATCAACACGGGAAAATAAATTTGTCATGGCTTATATTTAAATAAGTTGTAGCTTCAAGAGGTTTTTATAATTGTCCTGATAGTGTTTGCAATTAAACATTCCACTTATGAAAATATACCCACGGTGCAGTAAAGTTTGTATTTATTTTTAGGACAACAGTATGTTTGCTGTTTAAAAAAAATTATTTATATATATATATATTCCTTGGATTGAGGGTATAAAAGCAGTGCATGGAAGCCAAGAATCATGGCTTTAAAATTCACTACCTTCTATTATCAAAAAGTGCAGTAAACAGAAACATTGTATTTATTAAATTGCTCAAAAATCTTTGCTAAAGATCTTATAAATTCAGTAATAGTACAGAAAAATTCTAATAAATATTTAAAAGGTTAATTACCTCCTTAGTTAGATATTTGATATCCATCAGTTTTTAAGAATTAACATGAAAACAGTATCTAGAATGAAAGGAACAGGGGATAGGAATACTTTTAAGGGTACGTGACTACGAAAATCAAGGTATACATGAAAAATGAAAACAAAACCCCCAGACCTGACAAAACGTTGCAAATTCCACTTCTTAATTAACTTTAGTTGCTAATGGCTGTCCTTGGATATGTATGCATGACTTATAAAGCAGATCCAAGGACTGAATTTAGCCATCCACCTATCATGGAAGATTTACAGAAGATTCCTATTTACAGTAACTGGAATTAAGTGTGTAGGCATGGCCTAGTAACATCCACAGTTTGAGTGTGTACAGATCCTATTTAAAGTGAAGAGGGAGGAAGGCACCCAGCAGAATAACATCTATAAATATCAGATGCAACGACAGGATAGAACTCTCCCAACAAGCCAAATAACTACCTCCCTTTCAGACAGACAGCATATTGTAATTTCTTTATACTGGCAGATGAGATGTTTTTCTTTTTTTCTGATACAATACAGGCAGACTGTTTTAGTAACCAAAAGGATAACAAGCTGGACAGAACATATTTTAATAACGTTAATAATTAATAATGTTAATAATGTAGAAGAAAATTCTACATTTGATATCAAGTATCTGTACCGGTGAAGTAATTTTCTCCTTATTAAATATACTATAGAATAATTTATATAATGACACTATGCATTTAAAGAGAAAACCATGTCCCAAATCTTGTACTCTGATACAGGTACTTGTTGGGCATATGTTGGTGTGTGTATATATATATACACAAATATATATATATTTATATATAGTTATACTCAGTGAAATTAACAAGACCCAAAGGTGGTATTGTCTAGGAATAAAAGGGGTTTGTTTGCTTTTGTTCACAAAAGTAACTTATCTAGCACCACACATCAGAAAAACACAAAAATAGCACACTCTAGTTCTAAACAGCTATGTCTAAAATAGATTATATAGTAAAACAGATATTATACAGCATAATGTGGTATTTGATAAACAGATAAATATTTGCACTGTGTAGGCTGTTTATAGTATAACTTTATCTATACAGAATGAAAGCAAAAAGTTAACTGTATAGAGGTGAGCAGAACAACATTAAATATTATGACTCCAAAGCAGAGACAAAGTTAGAGTTGAAAGAACAGAGCAAGATAAAATGTTTACAGGCCATTACAAGTCCTTAAATTAGTAGTAAAATAAGGAATCAGTTGCTCAAGTTTAAGAAAGCAGTAAACAAGAGATTGCATTTACATGCAGATGTCTAAAACTTGTATTTCTTTTAAATCTATGCACAAAAAGTCATTTGTTTTTATTGCTTGACATTCAGTTATGGCTAGAGTATTTTTAACCTTTTTTTTTGTACTTTGGAAACAAGAATATTGTTAAAGGTGCCATAAAAATGGACAGCATTGAAAACAGTTTGCAAATAAACCACCTAACACTGCAGTTCTTTATACATTTTAAAAAGCCTTGTCTGGGGTTTGTCATATGTTAAATATATTTAATCTGGGAAAATACACCGTAGCTTGAAGCCTCCCATTGGCCCAAACATCCAATACAAAAACGCATCTCCAGAAAAGGAGCAGGCAGACAATACAGTTACATATAAAGAAGCAGCCAGTTAATGTCCTAATAGTTCAAATATTCACCACTGTTCTGTAACTTGTTTCTAAATCAATGTAGAAATGAGGAGTATTTTGGATTTAGAAAGGTGTACAGTACATATGCCATTTTGTGAAATAAAATTCACTGTATTGCTTATGAATTCTCTGCATTAGATATAGATAGCATTACAGATTGCAAGTTCCTGTAAAATTTGTGCATCTACATTAAAACTTTGTGGGGTAATTTAGGGTAGTGTTTCTCAAACCGAAAGTCACAACCATTTGAAAGTTGCCGAAGTGTTTAGATGATTATCGAAACACTACCTCAGGCAAGCATAGCTCGGTTCTCCAGCACAGAGCATGTGTGTGTGCTGGCTGCAGACAAGCGCACTGGGCAGGGAACTCGTCCCACTTGCTGGATGCAGCTCAGTCCCTGCAGCATGGAGGAGCTGGAAGAGCTGGCCTTTGGCTGCAAGCATCTGCAGTAGCCATGGAGTTACTAAGTACTAGCTGCAGCTCAGTTCCTTTAGTGAGGAAATGCTGCTAGTAACTATAGCTGGGTCGCACTCCCTGTCCCAGAAAAAGAAAGTTAATTCCAACACAGAGCGCCCTATGAAGAAATAACAGCCCACAGGGATTGTGCTTTCAGGAAGCTTGAGAAACACTGACTTAGAGGAAAACAAATAACGAAGGACATATGAACACCAAAAACATGCAGATGTTAACAGAAAGGTGTGATGTCACACATCAGGTTGAACAACTTGAAGTTCAGCTTGAAGAAGTAATGAGATTATGAGGGAAAACATACAAGTGATTATTGTGGTAGGAGAAATGAACCTATGAGTATTATCTGAAGCCTTTATCATGTTCTGTTTCTTATTTGGATAGCCTACTTATTGCTATAAAGTTATTGCTATATTCTACCAATGATAAAGGCAAAAAAAAAAAAGATATAAACAGCAACATTACATATGAAAAAGGTAGAATACAGCTTTTATTTTGATGTTAAAGTTCTATTTAGTACCTGAATAAAGTTCCAAAGATAGACTGTATATTATCTAAAATGTTACGTATTTTCCCCCTCAAGTCCAGTGACTTAGCGTTGTTTAGCAAGCTATTATCACAGTACTAGGATTAAAGCACATACTGCAATGATTTTAAAATAAATACTCATGTAAATTTAAAACTTTTCTTTTTGTTGTTGTATTTGGTATCCATATGCATTTTCCCTCATTTCCACCAAATGACAGAAGTATTTAAGCATGAAGGAAACAGGAAGCTAATACTCAAATATATTCATGGATGAAACTTTTAAAGTAATAAATATTAGTATTAACAGTGAAAAAATAATTCTAATAGTTATATTTCTCCAGCTAAGGAAAATAAAGATGTTTCTTCTGTGTAATCTGAATCAGCTAGCACAGATAGAATTTCATATACCGAATACTCAAGAGAAAATGGCTTCTTATTTTTGGATATTGGATAGTAAATGCTGTTTCTGACATTTATTTTAGTAAGTTTATCTACATTGGGGAGTTCAGGAATGTGTATAGAAAAAAAATAGACATTGCTTGCGTGCACAGCTTATACTGTGCAACCTGTTTTGTTCATCAAGTACAGGCTGGGGAAGGTCTATGCCAATCCAAAAAAAGATACTGTAATGTTTGGATCACCCCACTATATCATTAAAACATCTTATAGGTTGTACATATTAACAGTATGTTTAACTGATATGCAAGCACGTAAAGAATAGGTTCTACTGTGAATCACCAATAGGAATTTTCTTCTACTGAAGATGCCAGACCACGAACTGGTCAAGAAGTTATACTCGCTAAGCAGTTGCCTGCCTTGGAAGGCCATTCCATCCTAAACTTGACCGTCAGCATGTAAAACCATAAGAAAGATTTCCCTATTTATTAAGCAACCTAAAGTAAACAACTGGAAGCCATATACCCAGTGAAAAAACCCTCAATAACCTAAGATACCGGGCAACTGATGCTTTTTGCAGGACAACAGACATGTTTGATGGAGAAATTCACTCTCTTCCCAATCGAACAAAAGTGTTGAAATCTTGCTCTTTTTGTTAGTAGTTGCTCGTTTACTTTCCTACTTGCATTTTCAAAAGAATGTTAAGCCATAAAACAGGGCTAATTGAGACAGGCTTCCAGAATCCTACAGTTTGGCACCTGGGGACTTCCTAGACATTGCTGGTTATTGGTGCCATTGTAGTCATTTGGAATTGCTGTTTTGATGTACTAGACATGAAAATGTCTTAAGCCTCAGTGTTTCTTTCCAGTCAGGTTTTTTGCTTTACCATGAAGCGTATGCAACACTGACAGACAACGTCTGGACTGTTGTGCTTGTACTCCTGCAGGTCTATGGTCCTTTTTATATGACTTCATTGCCAAAACCTAATCATTACCTTTTCATTATTACTGTACTATCATAAACTGATTTGTGTTCTTTGACAGTAATTTAAATACTGAAAACGTCTTTTCTATTGCAAAACACTGAAATTCAGCTGCAAAAATAGTCCTATCATTATAAAAATGTCCAGAGAGTATTGAAATTAATTTCAATCATTCATTTAATGGGTCAGCATTAATTTATTTTCTAAAATAGAACTGCAAAACCTTTGCACTGTTTGCAGTACTTTTGTTTTGAACAAAATAAAGACCAAGAAGCAGCTATACTGCAAAACTGAGTAAGAGAATGAGGCACGCATAGAGCATTTCGTTAAAAAAAATATCCAGTTCTCTTGTGCCTGGGGGCAGGGGGGGAAGGGAAGAAACACTAGCATATTTTTTTGAAGTAATTTGTTCCACCAGTAGTACTGGCCACCCTGTTGAAGAGTTTTAGAAGATCCCTGAGCACATTAGTTTCTGACTCTTAACCCCAGCTCCAAAATTATATTGTTGGTAACGAGATGGATTGTCATTCACAGTTAAGTCAATCATAAGGTGCTTATCTATTTACCCTTTTTTTCACCAATCAGCACAAAGAACTGTCAGAAAATAACTTTTATTTTTCTTTTTTAAATAATAAAAGGGCACAAAATTTAAACAATCAGTATTTTGTGACAGTGGTTTAGGATTATTATCTGGCTGCCCCTCAACAACAGACAAGTGATTCAATCGACATTCCTTAGCAAAAAAAAAAAAAAAAAAAAAGGAAAAGGAAAAAAAAAAGGAAAAAAGAAAAATCCTGTACAAATATGTATTTTTCCCTGAGGGGTCAAGGTTACACCCGCAAGTGCTCTATGTACATATTGCACTGTAGAGGAATGAAGAACATGTGCAAAAAAAGCAACAATGATTGAAGCTTACTAATCAAACCTTTTAATCATGACTGCTATGTCATCTTGCATTTTGGAATGTCGGAACACAGCTATTCCTTTAATCTAAAATGTAAAAAAAACCAAAAAGAAAAAGAAAAACACATCTCTACTATGGCACATTCAATGAAATAAAAAGTTTTCCAAAGACAAATAGACAAGATCCATCAAGAAAATAATACAAAGTTCGTTCGTTTGTCGTTTTTTTTTTTTGTTTTTTAGAAAAATTACATTACTTTCTTTCATTGTTTCACATTACAAAATCTTTTTTTTTTTTTTAATGTTTACACAAATCACATTTTATTGCAGGAATATTTCAAGTGCCATCAAACATTTATAGAAGGGTTAAAAAAATAGAAGTCTCTCTAAAGTGGTCCAGACAAGGCTTTGTATAGAATAAATCTTTTTTCCACCTTCTATTTTTGACTTAAGTATTTTGAATACATCATCTTTATTCCATTGACACTTAACAGCCTAGAAGCAGCCACTCACACGTACTCACGCATATATTCATGTGCGCACGCAAATGTATTCCTCATACACACAGGTGCACATACACACACAGACATCTTGCTATCTATACTAAGATAGATAAGCTTTAATAAAGAACAACCAAACTTAAAACCAGCCTCCCTTTTCACCTAATCCCGCAGTTTTTTTAAAACATCAAACAACGCTGGAGATGTTGAAGTGTATTAGGGTGGTTCAAATGACCGTATAGTATAGCATCTCTTTCCTAGAAGGCCAGAAAACATCTCTGTGGATAGATAAAACACCCACTGAAAATCTCTTTGCAGACTTTAAGGAACAGATCATTCAGAACCGATATATTATTTGATATTCAGCTATCCTCATTTTTTTTTGTAGCAAGCTGGGCAGATTATGAAAGTGCTCATGGGAATATCTGTTGACCTCGATTATATTTTTTAACTGAATGTTTGGCTGATCATCTGAAACCAGCCCAGAGATTCTGCACAGCGCGTTACCTCTGCTGCATTGGGCTCTTACACAGCCACTCTGACGTTGTTCTACATCCCCTTAATAAAAGCCTCCTTGGCAACAGAAGTCTCACCAGTACGTCTGCCGTGCCGTAGCCCTTTTTTCCCCTCTCTATGAAGAGTGAAAGAAAACTAATACTCTATTGCCAAGTGGCTGTTAACTGTGATCAGGAAAGCAGACTTACTTGGGTATGTATGCACAGCCTGATTTAACAAGGTGCCAGTACACAGGAGCTCCCATGGACAAAACTGACAGCGCTTTCTGGCCTGGATGATCACGTCACAGGCTGTTTTCAGATGCCAAGAGCTTTCAGCTAAGGCCCTATCTGGAACCTTCTTATGGTTATGTATTTCATTAGGAAATGCTCCAAAAATCTGCGTTGTCTATGACTTACGGGTGTAAATATGCTGAACTAGATACCAAACAAAACCATTGGCACCTAGATGCCTGGTAGAGTACTAATATTCATCAGGAAAAGGTAAGAAAAGGATGTGACTGAAAATTAATCCCAAAATATTTTGCCTGGTAGTCTACTTATTGTCAGAAGTAGGAGTTGCATCTTGTGCTCTAAAAACGTACAGGTCTTACTTCATTAGTTGACACTGAAATTAAGTTTAGTTGATCTTTACAGGACTAGCACCTAAGGCTGGTCACATTCAGAAAACATTTGTTAGTTAAAAGGGTTGCTTTAAAAATAGGAACACACATTAGAATGAAAGTACCATATCGTGCCAGTTACTCCAATAAAGTAAACAATGATTCTAGGAAAAGTGTTTCAGTGGGACTGGAGAGAGTATGTGCTGGGCAGTGAGCTGCCTCTTCGGGAGCTGGCAGGATGGAGCAGTAAAAGGAGGGCTCTGGACTTTCTCCAAAAGCCCTCTCATGCCTCCGTCATGGTGCTCGGGGAGGTGCAGGTGCTCCCCTCCCATACTCCGGGGCATACTGCTTTGAAGGGGAAACATACGATGCTCATCTCCCCCTCCTTTCAAACCAGAGAGATGAGTGATAGCTGTAAGCCTCTCTGATGCGGCAGACTGTAAAATTTTTAATAGGTGTCCCAGCTAAATGTCACAACTTGACCCTAAAGGAAACATGTTCAAATCATAGAATAAACCTCTGCTTTGCTCATAACGCACTCAACTAATTCTCCTTTTTAAAATAGTTAGGCTTCCGTGTGCTTCTGTTCACTTGTGTTACTTCTCAGCGACTATAATATACGTAAGAGATTGGATATCCTTGGAAATTAAAACAGTGGAGCACATTCTGTCTCGTTCCTTTTTCTTATGTACTTCATCAGAAACTTCATTTGCGTAGGCCTACAAGGCACCCAGTTACACATTTTCATCTCATCCAAACCAACTATGCACCTCTGTCTCAAACAGTCAGAGTTTATTTTGTGATGTCGCTTATTGTGTATCTGCTTCCTTCAGAACTAGGTTTACTTGCCAAATTTGCTGAGAGACAGTATTCTTCCTAAAAGGAATGGTAATTAATAAAGATTGCAAGATTCGGCTTACTGGTTGGTTATGCAATACGGGAATCACAATTTCAGAATTACAGAATGCAGATTTATGATATTAATAGTTTCTAGGTATTCTACAGAGCACAAAACACGTGCTTTCTAGCAACAGTGTGCCTTTACTTTTACTTAGTCTGTCCTCATCTGATAAAGTGCATCTTTTTAAATAAGGAGAGCAATGGGCTTCTCTGTTCAGCTACCTGAAAGTGAACTGCTGGATGCTGGAAGAACATGGGTCGGTGTCTCATCTCACTTGAAGTCAGAGCCAAACTTCCTGTGGATTTTGATAGGCTAGAGTTTGGAGTTTGAAGGCATTGTTTACGATATGGAGTACAAAAGTATGTAATATTCTGTATAAAAATTACTTTTCCACATACGTGTCATACACACATACTTTTACTGTAGATACAGACTTGAGTAAATACCTTCAAATCTGGATTTACAGTGAGCAGAAACACACTTTATTTAATAGCCTGATTTTCAAGGATGCTGTTGTTACTCACTTGTAAATGATCTGTCATTGCTTAGCTTAACTTTAACGACGGAAGCTCAGCACCTTTGAAAATGAGGCTCCTGACTTGTGCACCTAAATTTGAATTTAGGCATGTAATTTTAAACATCCAGGTTTGAAAGGTTTGAAAATAAAAGTACCTTTGAATTTAACAGCTTAAAAGCTGATTTTAATTTAGAAAACTGTCATTATTTTCAACTCTTTAAAAAAATCTGTAACCATTTCAGGATATGACCAGCCTCTCTTTAAAAGTAACATGGAAAACAGCAGCATAAATACCTCCCAACGTACCAGTACCTGCCAAACTTTTTTCAGTTAAACTTGAATTTCTGGTGCACATGCAACACAACAATGAACACGCTAGCATTTAATTTAAAGAAAAAGGTGCAAAATGAAAGTGCCTTATCAATTCAACAAGAAAAGCTATACCAGTAACTACATTTTATATTAATTAAAACAATATATAAACAATATCTCTTTTGCTATATATAGTCTTCATGCCCATTTACCCTGTAATATATTATAATGCTATTGTTGCTATTGCTATGGACCCTTTTCATGCCGTTCTGTCTACTGGCAAACAGTGGTAGGTGAGAAAAATCGTCCTTCATGAAACAATGAGCAAGTTGTGCAAACTGATGCTGAAATCTCTGCAATGCACACCAGTCGCTGATTACTAGATGGACTCTCTGTTCTGATCAACAAATTGATTGTTCTGTCAAAAGTCTGGGCAGTGAACTACAGGAGAAAACAACCTTCTGACATTAGTACCCTCAGTCTGTGTAAACAGAGGTCAAGGATTGAGAAGCTGAGACAGAAAAAGGGTCCATATTTGTAGGCATAATGGAAATCATATGCATGAGAAAAACAAGTTCAACTTTGTTTCATTGTTTCCCATCCTTCGCCTGACCCCGACCGCCAAGAGATGTGCAGTGTGTTGGCTCCCTAGGTCTGTGCAGGGCCATATAAAGTGTCTTGGTTTTCTTTCTTTTTTTTTTTTTTTCTTTTCCTTTCTTTTGTTTTAATGTTTGTACTTCGGACATTCTAGAAGTGCTTAGGTGATACGTTTACCCATCAATTTGCATCGCTGGCTCAAATTCTGAAGTGAACAACTCCTTGTAAAGTGGAGGAAAATGAAGTCGTACAATGTCTGGGTATATTGCTTTAAATGCCATAAGCTTTTCTGTATGTCGTCCACACAGTGCTCTTAAAGTAGACACTTTGCATATTAACTGTAAAAAAATGAACAGAAGTCATACAGTCATATATGGAACCAGGCCTCCCCATCTTGCTCTTAGGATTAAAGCTCTCCCAAACACTTTTGAGTTCACTTCAGTGTTGTTTACCTTAATAATGACATTTCAGACCCATAGTCACGGATGTTTGTTATGTTAGATTTAAAAAAAAAAAAAAAGCCATTAAAAAGCTATTTAAATAACAGATTAATGCTATTTGTGAAATAATTTTTTCTTTAAGTTCCTAGGAAAATTTATCATTAGGTTTCCTCACTTGCCTACCAAGCACTGGATTGATACAGAAGTATCTCATGGCTGGATCATCAGTCATCCTCTTGGAAGAAGGCAGTCCTGACTACTTTTAAACCCACTGTGAATATTATGGAGGGAACTGGCAATGAAACAGGTTAGGCTTTTTAAATTTATGCCAAATAATGTGAAAAGGAACAGGAAAATAGCACCAGGGTACTCCCTGAACTTGCTGAGTAAATTGCTTGTATCAAAGCACATGAAATAAACTTTCTTCCAACACAGGTATCCGAAGTATACGCTTGGAAAAGAATTAAATAGCTAGCACTTGAGACAAGAAAAACCCGCAAATCCTGGGCTGGACCATCCTGCTTCTATTACAATTAATTCTGTGGCATGAAACTAAGCAGAAGCTTTCCATCTGTGCAGAGTTCTAAAGGGAACCACCTCTGTAAGGAAGTGCCTGTCCTTCCCCAGTTCTTCAGATGTACTTTTTTTTTTTTTTTTAACATCACATCACTTTTCCATTTTTTAAAAATTACGTGAAGATACTTTAGATTAGCATAATAGTATGCAGTATCTCTTTTCCCTAGGCATCAGTATTTGGAAGAACTGCTGAGAAAAATGCTGTGTAGGGACCCTCCCATGAAAGACTGAAAAATAAGGTTAGTATGGGTATTGCATGTTATAACTTAATTGTCATGCAAACAGAGGCTTCACAAGGATTAAAGTATGCATGTTGTAGAACTGAAACAGTATTCTGTGTGGCAGAAACACTGTGTAGGAGAAATAGGATAAAAACCTTCGTTGCTTTTTATGACGTTCAACATCCGAATACTTCTTTTCAGACCATTGTCAGCCTTGTTCCCTAATACATCATCATTTCACCTCTTCTAGTTTTTAGTAAATAGTTTCAGCTAAGCACCTCAATTTTGAACAAAGAATTACAGGTTTATAAATAACAAATTAACTGCATAAAAGCTTTTACACCGTAATTAGGATACCGTTCATAAGAAAGCATACTTTCACAGTGATGTGACATGGCAGAGTATGATTCTTACCTTTGTTAAAATTCCATCTTCTCGGTGGTTCTTCTGTAGGACATGCTGAAGTGCTAGCTGGATCTTCTGTTGGAGTTTTTCAATTTTTACTTTCTCCTGAAGCCATGAGCGATCTAAATATAAATGGAGTTAACACCTCTAGTGCTGCACACATCAATCACAGTGCACCAGGAAGTAGTGAGTCTGGTACAGATTCTCATCTTTCCTGTTTGCAACCTTCCACTTCTTACATACTCTCATATAGAAAATGAATTTCAAAATTAATAGGTTTTGGAGTGTATTTATTATAAATAATGCATTTAAAATTACTTTTATAAAGCCCTTAATTAGAAGAATGCAGCGTATCTGAGTAAGATTTATTAAACATTGCTAACGAGATCTGTGAAATGCAGGGTATTTACAAAATGAAGCTAGCAACTTTTTAGTGGGGAGTAGATCACATAATGAACAAGTAGTTGGAGTGGATCTTCTTGCTAAGATCTACAGTGACCTACAGAAAAATCGAAAACAAATATTTAGCTATCAAAAAAAGAAAAAAAAAGCTCCTAAACTTCCTAGCAGAAAAATAATATTAGCTGCTATATCCCCTGTGTGGCAGAACTGCGGCATTCTGTGGGATTTTGTGGCTCACATACTAAGACACAGGGCTAACATACTTCTGATCTGGCCAACGGCCTGAGAACGTAGTCACGATAGTCTCAGTAAACCCACTGTTGCTAACAGACCCTTCCACTCGAGAGTCCACTGTGCTGCAGTCTAAAAACAGAGCATTTATTTCCCTGGGTGTTATGCCAGACACAGACTGACTTTCTGCACTGCTATCTTATTTCGCCTGACCTAGTAAGCCTTCCCAGAACCTGGAGTACGGTGCCTATCTACTTGAGATTATTAAGTTATTTTAGTCATGGCTATGGTAGACCCAGGCTGACTCTTGGGGTGAGACTTGTATGTCTGGCAGCACAATTCTCAGTGTACTCAGTTTCACAACGGGGACAGATACCTCGGTACCTTTGTAGACGCTAAAACGGCAACCTCACTTAACAGACCTGAAAGCATTCTGTCACGTGCTTGAGATGATTCTGCTACAGCTGCAAGCTCATAGACCCTGAAAGCTGACTATGTAAATTCAGGGGCTACCTTCTGCCTGTCTCACCTAGATTCATCCAGTCATCTCACACACATTTAAGCTTCTGCAAAGAAGCTGGAGTCCTCAATGAGGTGAAAGTTTGGAAAACAAGGGCTTAGGTTAGGATTTCTAACTTAACAAATTTATTCCTCAATTCATAGTTTTAATGAGTTTATTAAAATAAAAGTTTTTTGTCAAGAAGATGACACTCAAAAAGATGGCAACATTTCACACTGTCCAATAGTCTTAACATTAGCATTAAAGAGACTTCAAAATAAAAACAACCTCTACCAAATAAACCTAGAGAAAACCTTTATCTCTTACCTGCTGACATTAAAACAAACGCAGAAAACAAAGCTATCTCATCTTCTGTCAGGTGCATAGAACATAAACTTTTTCCAAATTCAAACACAAAACTAATGAAGTCTTCGCAACCTGCCAAAAAGAAGGTACAGCTCAAACCACGTTGTTTAAAACTACTTCAGAGCTACAGTTGTTGAGTTACTCTGATGGAGGTAAAAAATGGATGTAAAATACTTCATAGGTGAACTGTCTTTTCTTTAAGGATTGTGGAGTGATGGTAGTGAGATCTTACCCACGCTTGAGCTTATTACCCCATTCCCACAAGTACCTAGCTCCCACACCCTGGCAGACAGTATTTTGAAGGTTTTGCACACCGTATCTCTTTCACATTTGGTTCTTTTGGGGTAAATATGGATAAAACCAAAGCCATTTGCAAGCTCAAAATTGGTTTAGCTTTGTTTCTTTTCTACATGGAACTTTCTCATGTCACTGCGGACTGGAGGTTTAAAATGCGTACTTGAAAAGTGCCGATTTTAAGATTATCGAGCGCACAGAAGGGGTGGGGGGGAAAGAGAGGCGTATGAGGTACATGCAGGAGCAAGGGGAGAAGCCAAGGTCTGAAAGCTTTTCATGCAGAAAAGGAACTGTGTCTCCTTTCATCCATTCTCTTGCTCACGCAGGTGTAAGTCAGGTTACTGCTGCTGTTACACATGCTGCTATGCAGTTTGCGGAAGTGGAGCCCGGCTTTGAAGGGGATTGCAACCTGATGGAAGAGGGCTCTCTGCAGATCTTGGCCCCAACCCAGCCTAAATTTCTGGATGTAGTTGGTAACAGATGAAAGTTATGTTTCATTGGAACCCACATCTGATACTGCATTCTGTGAATTGCTTGCACTCAGACCTTGTACCTTGAGGTGTTTTAGAAAGGCAGAGAATACTTCAGTGACTGTATGGCCTTCTCTGCTGCTGTATTTTCACTGCCCTCCACAATGGCTTACATCCCAAATCTAGACCCAGTGAAATGCATCTTTTGAAAATTAGCAAAAATATGCAGGAAAAAAATCCAAAATTATAAACTGTGGTTTAATTAAAAAAAAAAAAAACAAACAAACAAAAAGATTTACAGTATTTTACCTGCAAATAACTGGGCTTTGCATATTCTAAAACACTATTAACATCTTCAAAGCAGTAACACCAGTCTATCCAAAATTAGCTTAAAATCCACTGCCTTTTCCAACAGGATATATAACATGTTACACTAGATAAGAAATCTGGGCTTCTGTTCTGAACAAGTGTGTCCAAACTGCTCTACCCTGATGCAAGTGTTGAATTTCAACACCAACAGTCCTTTGCTGCATAGCGTTAAGCTGTTTTAACTCCTGCAACCAGCTTGGCCTCAAACAGAGCCAGTATGACTGCTTACAGAATAAGCAGTTTGAGCTTTGGAACTCTTGCCTGAATACTATAGCCTGAATTTTTCAAAGTAGTTGTCCCCTTGCTTTTCCACCTTACTATTTTTATTCTGGTTTTTGTTTGTTTGTTTGAAGGTACAACACTTGACATTTCCTTACCTAAGGACTTGAAAACCTCTGGGCTAGCATACTTGCCATCAAAGTAGACTGTGTTGTTCTGAGAGTCAAAGGCACGGCACATTCTGATGAACACAACCTCTAAAGACCCTAAAACAGAAACAATGTATGTTTGACTATTTAAGTAGAGACTTCAGTTGCAAAGAGCAAGCTAGGCTTTAAAAATTTCCTATGCTCTGCATTCAGTATCAGTGGAGTAGGGTAGTAGGTTTCTGTGGTGTAACAGTGTAGTTTGATTTGCTAGTAGAATTAAAAGAATTCCCATGAAACTCTGTAGAAGTTTTTGCTAAAGCAAAATGCTAGTTAATGCTAATAAACTCTTAATAATTTCGATTAATGAAGTCTCTGAAGTCAAAGCAGCTCATTTAGATTTATGTTCACGAAGCTTTGACAACTTTGTCTAGTATTTGTAAACTGTGTTACTTCTACAACATCTTGCATCGAACGATCTGGTTTTTTACCTTGAAATATGTTACTCACTGTTAGTAAGCCAAAATAAAAAATCTGAGTCCAACTTTTCCATCTCATTGCTCCCTTTGTTCATAATGGAAAAATGTCATACGTATGCTTGAACTCATTCTACCCAGAGTAACTAAGAAGGCGTATTACTTCAAACGAACACACAGACAATTTTTAAGGTTTCTCCCTTGTATTACTTCACGGATCATCGTACAACATATGTATTTATGCGTGTACAACCACTGTATACAGGTAACACCTTCCTCAGTCAAAACTAATAGAAGCAGACCTTAAAACTGACCCACATACCTGCTTTTAAAAGCACAATTTGATCGTTTTGACACAGTTCCATAAAGCCATCAATGCGTTTGGCAAATTCCACTACATACTGTATAGCTTCTGTTATTTTGACTGCACATAACTGCCACATTACCTCCCTTTGCTGTTTGAGAGAGAAGAAAAATTGAAAGATTAATAATAGAGGTCTGGAAAGCCCATTATTCATAAAGTAAAACTGAGCTGAAAAACAAAGCAGGGTGAATTCTCTCCAGCACTTCTGGCTACAGTCTGCTTATAAGACAAGGAGAATTAACCTCAAAGCCAAAGCGTTGTTTGTATGAGGGACAATGCAAACGCGTTAAGACTTCTTCAGTGATGTCAGAAGAGATCCAAGTTGGAGTATTTTTATTTCAGAAGCCAAAAATGTCAAATATAATGGTTCTGGTCACTTCAGTGGGAATTTTATTTGCTGCATCAGAAAGATGCCAGTTTACACTAGCAGCGCATAATCACATTTTTCCTATCGACTTCTGTATTTTGCACTGAACGTAAATTAGCTAGCTAGCTCGTCTTCATAAGGATACATATGAAGATACACATACATGAAGATCATCTCGTTAACAATGTAAAGGCGGCATGCAAGTAGCGATTTTTTCATACGTTGATAATAATTCAGAATGAAATTACCTGACGAGTGGAAAAAATTATATTCCTAAAAGTTAAATATTTTTTTCTGGAAAATAAAAAATATGGTCAAGGGCCAGTGTGCCTTAATAGTGCTTCCCAAGACAGTTTTCCTAGAGTAGCCATTTGGGAGCAGTTTGTGGATGGAAGGCACACTGGAAATGCAAACATCGACTAAATCTTACAGTACCCACTGGTGGTACGGCAGCACCGTGCTGCTGTTCTACAGGTAGAACCGAAACGCCGAGGGACAGCTGGAGAGTGAATCCCCGGCACCGAGGGCTGGGAACCGGACAGAGCTCTGTGTTCGTAAGCTCAAAACAAAACACACCACGGGACATTACAAAACTTGGTGGCTTCAACTTTTTCTGTTGTTGCTGATCCAAATTACAAGTGAAGGAAAGAAAATAACGTGCTGGTTAGGATTGGGAAAATTCCTCTGGTTTCCTATCCTTGTTTCTCAGTTACAGAGAGAGATATTTTAGGAGTACAGCTTTGCCTTCTCCTGTGCCTGTACGAATCACAAATGCAAAGGCTATCCTAACCATCTGGCGGCTTCTGGTTCGAGCGTTTTTTTTTTTTTTTTGAAAACACACAAAAATATACATTCCTGATAGTAAACACCAAGCAGTGAAAAAGTGAATTTTGCAGCATGTTATGGAAATACCATGCTTTAAAAAACCGCATGCCGTCATTTGGCATGCTTTTATACCTTGTTCTGATAGTTCTCGATCTCTTCCTGCAGAAAAGTCTGCCACGTTATCTGCTGTAACTCCTCTCGCAAGTACTGGCACGTTTCCATGTGCGACTTGGAGATGTTCTGCGCGAGATGCTCTGGAAGAGAAGAGCAGACGGCGGGCGGTGAGCGCGGCGAAGCTCTCCCCTC
>NW_010564274.1:104492-126453 GCF_000687285.1 Phaethon lepturus | reverse complement strand
TAAGAAAAATGTAGTAGGAAGCCAGTCAGGACAGAGACAAAAATTTCATGACTGACACTTCTGTCACTCCAGACTGCCTGTATCAGTAGCCAAAATCTCATTACTGTAATTTGAAGACAGTAAGAGCACTATCTTAACTAAATGCTGAATCTGTTCTACTTTCTTTTACAGACGCAGCAAGACTATATGCAGAACTTCAATGCTAGAAGTCCTAACAAGTTTGGTTAACTTTATGAGCTGGCATAGTCCCTTAGTGTGCAGTACCTGAGGTTTTTGAGCTAAGTAAGAAATCTGCATCCCAGTTCTGTAAACAGTAGCTGGTACACCCATGTATGTGTACACACACACACGCACACATATATGTATGTTTGCAGCACTGCTATTGGTTAAGTTCTGAGAGTCTCCAGTAAAAATTCTCTGCTTTCTGCAGTATTTTACATGGCCTTTGTTATCATTCTGCTTATGGGTCTTGTCTCCCCACAGCAGAATTCTGGTCTGAGACAGAGCAGGTCTCCAGGAAGCTAATCTAATCACAAAACTTTCTTAAGTATTTAAACTTCTGAAGTCCAAATCAAGGTAAGACGCTAGAGCAACATTTATTACATTCTTTCGATAAAGTTCTTCCATAATGTGAATAACAGAAAAAAAAGTTTTATACATTTCTTTCCCGGAACAATTAGTCTAATCATGAAGAAGTTTTTCTACTGAGGCCCCTAAATGCCACAGTAAATATTTTTGTCATGTCACAACAGCCAAATAGCAAAGAGATTGGTTTGCAACACTTCGTCTAACCATATGCATCCTAAATTCTTCTCACTCATTTGAGCAACGTGTGTGTTTTAAGCTCAGATGCAGAGCAGGGCTCTTAGAAGATCGTGTTGATGCCTGTAACGCTGCAGAACCTACATTCAACACACTCTGGAAATTCTGAGAAATGTCACATCTTTGAACCTTAATTGAAACTACCTTCTCTGAAACTTAGGAACATACTGTGTGTTTAAAAAAAAAAAAAAGTAATTTCTTGGTTTTGATAGCCAATGTCTGACATGTAACTTTGTAAGTCTTGCTCTTTGGGCATACACATTGTGCACGTGTGTGCGTATACTTACATGTATGTTTGTGTGTATTTGTATGTATAGATAGCATGTACTTTGTTACTTAAGGATGAAGAGAGTATGTTCAGTATCGATGATGTTGAACGCTAATGGGCAACTTTTGCTAGTCCATTCTTGGTCCAGAAAGCAAGTTTCACTGAGTTTATAATCACCCATGGGAAACATCTTACCCTGTGTTGGTAATGTGTGCTATTAAAACTACCCCATTAGTTGTTTGTCAAAAGCTGGGTCTGGTTAATTCAAAAACTAGGGAGGCCTTCAGTTAGATGTTACATTTTAAGAACAACAATATATTTTTATGCCATATTTGAAGCCCATTTAAAAGCCCATTCCAGCAAATTATTGCCTTAATAATAGACTCTAAAATATGCTCGGGGCAGAGGCTAGCAGTTCTGGGCGACAGGTTTTCTATCTTTAGAAGCATATCTATGCTTTTGTTCCACTTAAATATACTGATTTTTTTTAGTTGCATGTTCAAAGGCAGACTTGTTGCTAGTCGTGTTCAGGCAGCTGCTTATTGTCAACTATGACTTGCAACAAGTATTTGCTTGTTCAAAATTAGACTTTATCCACCATTTTCATTAACATATGTAACATAATAAATTTTAAAATATAACCAAAATCTTATACGGGAAGAAGTCCTCACTTTCAGATTGGTAATTGTATTCCTTCTGAAGAAAGTTCCAAAAATTTAGGAGAAAATTTAACATTCTGGATCAAATTTTTTTTTTTAAATCCTACAAAATCATGCATGCCTTTTCCAGTGGTTCACATTACCTTTTGGCTTTGCTAGGCCATTTGAGATACTTCAGAAATTTTTCTGCAGCTTGATTAAGCTAGGTAAGGGAGCTGTTGGTAAAAGTCAAACTCAATCTATAAAAACTCTCTCTCTCCCCTGAAAAAAAAAGGTTGTTATTATTTATACTGCCTACACTGCATGACCCATCCCATATTAAAGCCAGTTTTTGGCTATGTAGGATTCTGATACTCACATTATCTTTTAATTATTTTATAAATCAAAATGAATAAACAATCAGTACAGGGGGAAAAAAAAAGCTTTCCTTGTGACAATTTATGCTTTAAAATGATTGCTTTGAAGCAAAAAAGATTTGTGGCTGTGTTACAGACTTCATCTGATTGAAGTAATTTATGGCAACTCCCTCATCTAACAAGAATCACGTGGTATAAATGGAAAATGAGACTCTACTGGTATTGAAAATAAGGAGGTAATTTCTTTCCATCTTTCATAACTGCTGTTCAAGACTGTATATAGTTTTTTGTCACAGTTGATTAAAAAGCTTGTTTTTCATGTTAGAATTAGTTTTATAATCTATTCAAGCAAAACTGAAAGTCAGCACTCTAAATACAAGTAAAAAACCTGAAAGCTTATTTACTGATAAGTACTTACTAAATTCATGACCTGCTTACCTCCTGGGAACACAAATGCTAGTGCAAACTGCGCAAAATCTTGTCACAGGCTTCCTCATGAAACTGTACTTGTGATGGATTATGTTATGCATTTTTTTCTGCATTTTTTGCCGGTACAATGTGTGTAAAATTGAAGATTTATTATAAAGCCATACATATAAAGCAGTGCTGTGAAATGCCTACTTTAGATTTGATTTTTAGTGTACTTAATTCTGGAGAAAAATGTATGTTGGATATTTAATAAAAAGGCCTTTAAATAACTGAAACTAAATAAAAATAAATGCCAAAAGGAATTATTTATTGCACAATGATCTATCCTGTATTAAAGCCCTTGTACTAAAAAGTTACAAAATAACCTCTCAGTTACAGCACTCATAACCATATTTACAAAGGCAATCAGCATTGCCTCATGCATAAACCTAAGCACTCTCTGTGAAGTAGTGCCTAATTACATTTTCATAGCTATCATTAGGCATCTTTTGGCTTATACTGTCATATGCAGTAAATGCTTAAATACTTAGGTCCCTATCCTCAAAGATATTTAGGTGTCTAGTTCTCATTTCTAATTTATAAGAATTATGGACCATTAGGGATCTTCTCCCAAAGCCAGAGTATTTGAAATTTTCTCTCTCGGAAAGCCTGTTGGAAACTTTTTTGGACAAAACCAGATTGTCACAACACTCTGAATTCAACACTGCTCTGCTACAGTGCAGACTTCAACGAAACAGTCAGTTAAACGTTTTTGAAGTATTCTTCACCAAATATTTATGCTATTTCTATTAGTAGTATAATCCATTACAAATAATCTAGCATAAATATACTTACACTTGGACAAAACTGCCCATCAAATCAAAGGCATATTCAATTCATGTATGAGGAGTTTTATTTCCACAGAGCCCGCATCATCACACAAAATAAGATGTCACCAAACTCAAGGAATATTTTTCTCTCTCATATTCCAGTCTTCTCAATAGTGTTGTAGTAGTAGGTTAAAACACCAAACAGTGCTGTTTTATTTTTTGTTGTTTTTTTTTTTTTAATAGCAATATTGCATTACAATCCTGTAATGAATATTCCTGATTCCCTTAAACTTTAAGACAAAAGCCTTACCGGTTTTAATGCGAGCTGGATTTGACCTTGTTTTAAACCCGTCCTTCATTATTGTTTGAGCACGTCTGCTGGGGCTACAGTTTACCAGAGATACAGTTGAAGAATTATGCCTATAAGAGCGGGTTTTTCTTCAGTCAAAAAAATACCAGAGCAGGAAGTCTTGGGGCATTGTGCAAAAATGCAAGGGGAAGAAAGGAGAAGAGAAAATAAAAGTATATGTAGCTGATGAATGGAGTTTCTCATGTGAAAATCCTTCACAAGTTCAAGTTAGAGTTTCACTCTCCATTTTTCTTAGTCTTGCGTATGTATAAATGGACTTGTTTAACTTTGGAATGTGAGTAGAGATAAAAAGAATGTACATCTGGCAATAACCTCAATAGTGAATTTAGGTAATGAACATTTGAACACAAATGAAAATACAAGGTCTTGGTCTGAGTGTCATACACCTGAAGCAGAATATTCACAAGCATTCATCAACATGACCCAGCATTGAGTTAAGTATAGTACCGGTTTCTAGATAATTTGACAAAGGAGTGCAAAAAAACCTCAGTGATCAGGCACTTTTGTTTCACCATGTCCTTGTTGGTAAAATTGCACTTAGTTTACTTTTATAATCGCTACTGCCTAAGAAGGAAAACGTTATTCTAAGGAGTGATGTTAATGAACTTGAGCCTTTGTGACTTACAAAATTGCTGTTAAAGAAGCAAAAAGGTGGGAGCTGAGTAAAACTTTTTGGTTAAGCTGGATGGGCTGCAGCTTGAGAATGGAGCATAACAGATGTATGGTATTTTCTTAAATGGTTACACCTCTGAAAAGGAGACGGGGCAGCGGAACTGCACTTCTCTCATTTCCCATTGTTGTTAGAATTGTATTTGCCAGTTGAGGTTTGCGTGAGAGGCCTTTAACGTGAGGTTAATTAGCAAGGCTTTTCAAAGACTTCTCAGATCTCTGGTACAAATCTAGCCTAGCTCAGCAGCAGCTGACAGTCGTTACCAGCACATGGTTGTTCCCTTGTCTGGGTGAGATTAGTGTGCAGTCGCAACCCGATTCAAGTAAGTCGTGTTTGCGCATTAACGAGCCACTCTATAAATGGGAACTAACTGACCCTTGCACTGGTTCTCCCAGCAAATCCAAGGACCATCATGATCTGTGGGACTAAATACCTGCCTCTTTTAAGACTCGTCTTGGAGCGAGGCTCCACTTGGGGTTTTTGCAATCAAGTGCTTCTCGTGGAGAAAGTCAGACTTCACCTTCCCAGGCTGACTGTCAGGGACTTTCAGCAAGCACTAAATTCACATTCAAAATCACAAAACCCCACTATTTTTTAATTTTGTCACAGGCTTTTTAATTATTGTCATCTTCATGTGTATCTATAGATTGGCCTGTCAAGTGTGGAGCAACCGCTCTGATAAATCGTTGTGACTATAGAGGGATTTCCACCAAAATATTTTAAATAATTGCATTTAGATTGAAGGCCTAGTGGCTAAAAAGGATTGGGGAATTTAGAAAGAAGCATTTGAATCCTTCCTCTTGACAGAAACGAAGGAAAAACACAGCAAGAGGTCGTTTTTTCTTGTGAAATTCTTCGATTACCTGCAGAGTTAAAAAGGAGCTTTTAGTGAGATCCGTTCATGATTAAAATATATTAATAAGCCTGGCCAACTTACATAATAATTCAACTATATATTTTTCTGCTCTTAACACTATAGACAGCATTTTACACTTTCAAATATTTGTAAGAAAGTTACGTACCTGGTGCATTGAATCCAATTTCTTTTCTTTGAAATGTTGAAGGAAACCCAGGTATAATTGTATCTCTGCAAAGCACTGATGTATTCTGCCAGCAAACTTAATGCGCGCCGCCAGAAACCACTTTACGTATGAATCCCTCAGCATGGCCATGGTCCTTTAACTCTTCAGAACAGACTTAATTTTATAGACTCAGTTGACCGTTTTTACACATCTCAGGGTGCAGCAGGAGTGGGGCAGCTCCCGTGGAGCCTGAGGCCAGGACCATGGGGGCTCCCCATGGGGGTGGCTGGGCAGGACCTGGCAGCCCAGGCCTGTCCCACCGCCCCAGTCAGGAGCAGGGTATCCAGGGGCACCAGGGCAACCTCAGACCTGGGCGTTGGGCGTCTCTCTGGGTCATGGATGGCTGAGAGGATGTGGCCCATGGGTGGGCCCAGCTCAGTGGCACCCATGGCCAGACTGGGCAGGGCTGTGGGGACCTGGAGACCAGCCCTGCTGTGGGGGCATGGGCTGATGGTCCCGGGAAGCTGACATTGGGTCCTGGGCTGTGGGCATGGTGAGGGGAGCCCCGAGGGTGTGGGCAGGGGTGGGCGGAGCTGGTGGTGCCCTCAGTACCCTGACAACCTGTCAATGGCAGACCATGTTAAAGGATTTTTGGATTAAGCTGCTAGATGCATGGTATTGTAGAGTTACACATAAAGTTGCAGAAAAAATCTAAGACAGTTATCTCACAGGTGATAAGAACCTATGTCCTCTTTTAAACCCCCCTTATCTGTCACTCTCTACTACGTAGTTGATGTTTTATGTTTCAGTAGTAATTTGAAATTAGGAGAATCAGAAATGTATAACGAGTACTGTCCTACACCCGACCTTCTTCTGACCTCTCCAAGCCATTATGCTTGAAAGACTCACCATCCTGACTGACCTAACCCTACTGTCATGCCCCCACCAAATATGCACGGTCGTGATGTTGCAAAGGCAAATCATTTGTGTCCAGCAACTGCACAAGCGTGTGGTTGGCACACTTGTGGTCAAGCAGAGTACGTCATCCAGCTCCACAGAGAGCGACGGCCAGGTTCACACAGCTCAGGGCCTGTGTTTCACAGGGACTGTGCAGTCTCCTGCTATTACTCTGTCAGAAAGGTCTTGCCATGCCCAGGGTGAGGCTTCTTCCTTGCCAGGAAACCTCCTATTTTCTCATATTTTTCAATGGGCCATGAAAGAAAGACTGTTGTGGGTTGTAAGCGCATTTCTCTGATGATGGAGTCATGGTGCATATGACTGCATGGTGCATTGCTGCCTACGCTGCAAACGATCTGACCAAGCAGTGTTGATATGGCCTGTACAGGGAGCAGCCTGTCCAACATGATCATCTTTTGCAGCTAGCACCACAAATATCCCTGTTGCACCAGAAGGCTTCAAGCTAAAGTCACGTAATGCTCAGAGTCTGCTGCCAGATGTGTAATGCACATGGGAGTGCAAGCAGACGTTCAGAGAAAGAGCAATGAGCAACTTGGGAAATATGTAACCCATCTTCCCTCATGCATACACCAATTTGCTTTTCAAACAGAAAGTAAAATAAAATAGTTTATTTCCACCTATTTATTGTCCCGCTACAATAAGGTAAACACAGAACACATGCATGTTCAGGAGTAAGGTGATATCACAATACATACATATGCTAGTATTTTTCTTCATTCTTGCCATTTATTATTGTTGGAATCTAGGAAGTTGTCATAAAGCTGGAAATTAAAATGTCTCTGAATATTCTCTTGCTGTTTTATATGGAAAAGTTTGGTACTAAACCATCATTGTCCCAGGTTAATTCATTGCAGAACCTGAGAGGAGTTAGGAAATAACAGTCCCTGACATCTGTTTTGTAATGCAATATTATTCTTTAATATGCAGATGTTTTTCTTTTGTGATGTTAATAAAATGAGTAAAATGGAGGCACGGACACTACATGTGTAACTAAGGAGGGGTGGTAGGCAAGCATCACCTGGGGAGCACCCAGCAGTTTTCCTTCCTTCCCATTGCGTGGCAGGATGTGGGTATGTAGCTGTATGTTGGACCTGTTCATCTTTCATGTCTACTACGTAATAGTTCTGTGAAATACGTAATAGTTCAGCCTGTCAGCTACAACTCATGCCATTCATCATTATGGCTGCAAAAATGTATTCTCACCATAAGAATGGGGTTGAAGAAAATGAAATCATTAATAGAAAGACATCGCCCTTTCCGATGGTAACAGTTACACCATTTAAGTACAGCTGGACCAAGGGGGATAGATTAAATCCAGCAGTCAAGGCAACATTTAGAACAACTGCAAGAGTTCTCATTTCAACTTGTTAGTACTGTTCTTTTGGCTCTATAATGTCTTAATCTTCATCCGATATCCCTTTTGCTATCAACTGTTATATTACAACAGTTTTATGTATTTCTGGTCAGGAAATTGGCAGCTAGGTTCTCACTCTGCAAATGTGTTTATGCATGGAGTTGACATTAGCAAATGCAAAGTCCAATTTTATTTTCTGGACTAATCAAAAGAGTAGAGTGCTAACGGGAAGATTGGCTGAAGAACAGTATAAAGCACACCAAGCAGGGTTTACAGTAAACTCCATATTCATAAGGTGACTATCTCCCAACTACGTCTCTGCTCACTACTACCTCTGGCACTGAATGTCCCTGAAATCAGCACTGGTATTAAATAATTATGCCATTTGATTTGCTTTATCCATTTGAGAACAGTGTTCTGAAATATTTCCATGCTGGAAAAAAAAAAATATTTGTACTTACTACTAACTACCATCATACACATACACTTAATTTATGTTTATTGTTTGCCATAAAGTTAACGGAAGTGCCTAAAATAAGTATGTGAGAAAACAAATCCTTGTAGGATCTACTCCAGAGTAATGGGGGGGAAAAAAAAAAAACAAAACCAAACACAAAAAAGAGAGACGAAGAAAGAAAAAAAAACCCACCACAAATCCACTCAAATATTACTTTATTGATTTATTTGAGTTATAATTTAAAATACTTATTAGATCTGATGGGAAATTCTAAAATTTTACTGGTTGTATCCTGAACTGTGCTAAAAAATGTAACTCTATTCCATGCAATGGGAAGTTTAAAATGTGTTGGTATGAAAGCACTGTAGTGACATTGTCAAAATGTTTTTCTTAGCTACCGTTCAGATATATTTCATACTGACAAAACATTACAATATAATATACCAAAAGAAACATTTTAGCAATAGCAGAATGAAATATTTTGACATTATTGGGATGAAAAGAGAAAGTTTAAAATTAGAAAGTTAAAAATAATTGTTCTTAACTTGCAAGATCTTAAAATCTCCTCTGACAAAACATTTCCATTTACACAAAACAATATTTTCTGTCATAAAATTGTTCTCTTGATGTGGTTTTCTTTTTCTGTTGTTTTTGTTGTTTTTTTTTCCTCAACAAGCCCTAGGAATTCTTCACTTATTTTTAAAAGTGTAATTAAAATCATACATGTGGACCTGAAGGTCATACAGTTTTGAAGCTAAAGTGAATGTCTCTTTCCAAGGAATACCAATAAAAACGTACAAGTCTCTCCGTGTGCTCCATGCTTTCACAGGTTCATGCTTACCTCATTTTATGACCCGTATGCTCTCTACCCCAACGACCATAAGCTTATCCGCCACCAAACGAACGGCAGTGACAAACGCCATCCCACAGATCACTTGCTTTGCTGCGTCAGGGCAGGCTCCGGGCACCTTCCCCTCCGCGCCTGGCACCCGCTGCCTCAGCACCCCGCACGCCTCCCCAAAGCCGCCTCAGTGAGGAGAGAGGCAGGTGCAGACCCATCAGTCGGAAGGGCAAAGGGGTCTACAGTCTTCATGTTAATTTGTCAAGATTAGTCACAAATTGACCGTATCTGCACAAGGAGACCTCAGGGATCTAGGGGGGCATTTAGAGAATCGATGTCTGGAACATCATTTTTGTTCATAATGAGAGCTTAAGCCTTCAACCTTGGTTTCTGACAGAGAAATGATCAACAAAAGAAAAAACCTTCACATTCTTACATTTGGGTTGATGTATATTTGGAAACATAATTTTTTTAAAATGAATCCGTGTAACATGTCAGTTAATGTCATCATCATTGACAATAATTAAAACAAACTAGCAAACACAATTTCCCCAGGAAAAGAACAAGAAAATACTCTACAACAGAATGTAAGAAGACAAAAGTGAAGGTCAGGAGATGAAATATTTCTATGCAAAACTTAAGAGATGTGGCTCCTTCAAATAATTAAACACGTGTCCTTGTCCATGAAATGAAAAGAATGAGTATGTCTGGTGGTTTAACCTGGCAGGTAGCTAAAACAACCACATGCCTTTCGCTTACAGCCTCCTCCCCAGTGGGATGGGGCAGAGAATTGGGGGGGCGGGGGGAAAGGTAGCACTTGTGGGTTGAGATAAAGACACTTTAAAAGGACAGAAAAGGAAAAGAATAATAATAATAATGACAAAAGAGTGTACAAAACAAGTGATGCACAGCACAATTGCTCACCACCTGCTGACTGATGCCCAGTTAGTTCCTGAGCCACGACCCCTCCCGGACCAACTCCCCCAGCTTTACATACCGAGCATGACGTCGTATGGTATGAGGTACCCCTCTGGCCAGCCTGGGTCAGCTGTCCCGGCTGTGTCCCCTCCCAGCTCCCCGGGCACCCCCATCCTGCTCGCTGGCAGCCCAGCACGAGAAGCTGGGCTGTCCTTGACTGCTCAGCAACACTCCAAAACATCAGTGTGTTATCAATGTTATTTTCATCCCAAATCCAAAGCACAGCACTATATCAGCTATCAGGAATAAAATTAACTCTATCCCAGCCGAAACCAGGACAGTATGAAAGACAGGTATTTCACAGGTGGAGTGGGCAAATCACTTCAATGTAGCAATGTAAATTTGCAGAAATAGAGGGTCTGTCACAACACAAGAAAATTAAACAGGTTCCTAATCTTTCTAGGATTTAGATTCAAGGTTACAACACAATGGATACACCTTGTTATGCCCTGCCTTTTTCCCCTGTCAAAGGAAAGATCAAAGCCATCTAGAATAGTGGAAACAAAACCTGATAGAATTGACATGTCATTTTAATCAGAAATGTGTTCCATACTGCTATTCATCTGGACCGGACAGTCTTTATTCATACAATTTGGAACACTGCGTTGGGTGCAGCTCCTGCCTGGCCCGGGGTGGCTTGCGTCAGTGGCGTTGCCCTGGCTGTGATATGAAGCGAGGGCAGGACGGAGCCCTCAGCTCTCACGTCAGCTTTCAGTGTCCGCACCTGGCTGGACACAAGAGAGAAACTGATCTGGGGGTGAAGTGACTTGCACTGCATGTTTGTGTCTGACTGAAGTTCATGCTTTGCCATTTAAAGTCTAGGAATATTGTCCTAGCGTGCATAAATGTTTTATTTCAGCTTCATAACAAAAATAATTTTAATGGAATTATGATGAAAGGGCAAAGAGAAAATAATATTAATTTGCACTGGCAATGTTTTTAACATATCAATCTCACATTTTGCTTGAGTCTGAAGCATTTTGCTCAATAGTTGAAATAATTAAGAACAGAGTTATTGTTTCTTGTCCTCCATGGCAGAATGAGAATTGTTGCTGCAAGGTATCTTTTTTCATTATCAAAATAAGAGCAATGCAAACAACATTTATAAAAAAAATGACGGTACTTCAATAATAAGTTTGCCAGTTTAAACATAAATTAATCCAGAAGGTAAACATTCTGTATGGAGAAAGCCAGTATTTCTCCATATGTAGATCGGGTTTAAAACTATCCATACCTTTCCCTGGTATAGCTATATATCTATCTATCTATCTCCCTCCCTATATAGCCCTGGAACAGTGCCAAGGGAGCCAGTTTGCCTGCATTTTGCAACCCAGATCTCTTAGAGCTCGCACAGCACCATAACACGTTGCCCCTTCTGCACTGTCTCAGTGAACCGGCTGGAAAAGTTGCCAGGCAGAAAAGTTAGGGTTCTTCTCTGACATATTTTGTTTATATCACAGCTAGGTAACATTTAACAGCTATAACAGGGGTATCAGAATATATCTATGTACAATGCAGGCAAATTACTTTTTAAATGCAGCCCTTTATTCTTGTAGTCTTATTTTTGCTGCAGCCCTGCAGTGAATGCTGAATAGGTGGAGTCAGCTGGCCAGATGTAGTCAATAGGGATGGAAGGGAAGACAGAGCTGCACCAAAATGCGGCTTATTAGGTCCTTTGCTATTTTTGGTTGACCTCATTAGAATTTCTGCTTTATTCATTAAGGCTGTGCTTCAGCAAAGCATGCAAGGCTTGCTTTGTAACAACAATCACACATCTCAACCAATAAATTGTATTATACTTAAATATGTGCTTTACTGTTTTCCTGAATGGGTGTTTTAGCACTTTATATTTCTAATTAAAAGAAAAAAATGTAAGAGAGAAAAATGCAGTCATGTAATTCTACAATTATTATGTTGCACCACTCAGACAGTAAATTTTAATTTAATCTTATCTAGTATGCTAAACAACTTGCAGAATCTCCTAGTGACCTAGTCAATATATCTTAAAGTTTGAGGCAAATGCTTATTACAGATGTGCAAAACTCAATACTAATGAATAAACATTTCATTTACATAATTTACTTTAAATTCATATGATTCTTTCTCTGTAGCATCTATTCATGTAATGAATTTAAATCAGCTGGCTTAGAATTACCCATTAGAAACAGAAAGGGGGAAAGAGAAAAGGGGAGTATACATTTTTGTACTCAGCTTGTTCAAACATAACTTGAAGGACTTAATTTCCGGTTTAGAAGAATACCATTTGCACTGGAATAAACTTTGGCATGTTTAATACTGTAATATATTTTAAAAACAAACTTACAAGGGATCAAGGTCTTTTCTGGTGAGATTTATCTTGTAGCTTTAAATAAAGAGCATTTAATATCATTACTGGGGCCAAACTGCGTATTCTTGCACTTCCTTTAGAGCTCAGAACTTACCTTTTCACATCAAACAGCTACAGAATGTCATTGCTAACCTGAAAAAAGAACAAAGAGCTTGACTTCATCTTCTCTCAATTGAAAAATTAATAGTAATACTAAGAACATAGGAATGGTTCTTCAGAACTTCATGAAACTTTGCAGCATCCTCCAGCAGCGTGTCTCTAGCAATGACCAGTAATCAATCTCTAGGTGGGATTCTAAGAAACAGGGCAAACAACACACAGCAGTCTTCCTCCTCATACAAGTCCAACAATCCCTGGCTTGTGAACATCCAAAGGTAGAGTTTAGAGTCTGTTTTTAATGTTTTTATGATGCCTTTGTCATCCAGCAATCTGTCTGATCTCATTTTGAAGCTAACAGTGTAGGTCTCTACAGTTTCACATGACAATGAATTCCTTAGCTTGATCTGTGTATCCTCATTTGTTTGTCTGGTCTGCAACTTTTCATCTGAGTTCCCTTAATTCTTGAATTATGAGAAACGATAATCAGTTCCCCCTCTGCCTTCTCAATTTCACTCATGATTTTATAGTTCTGTCAAAAGCTCCCCACAGTGTCTCTTCTCCGGGCTGGAGACCTTGTCTGTCTAATCCTTTCTCTGGGAGTTGTTCTGTAACTTTTTTCATCATTGCTGCTCCTCTCTGTACTTTTTCGGTTATGTCCTTGCAGAGGCAGGGAGACAGGTTTGCCAACAATACTCAAGATCCACGTGCATGAAGTGCCATTATGTTTTTCAGCTTTGTTCTCTATTTTTTCACCAATAATTTCTAAACATCTCATTTTCTCTGTTGACCATTGTTGACTCCTGAACTATTTTCACCAGATTTCAGACCTCTGAAATCTCTTTCCTCAGAGATAATGGATAGTTTAGAACACCTCACTGCAAATGTAAAGTTGCCTTTTACACAGCTATCATCCTTTTTGACTTTATTCGCACCTAGTCATCTATACTACTGAGTTTTAACGTACTCAGTAACTCAGTCTTGAAAGTTTATTGACAGTCGTATTAACAACTTTTGCAGCCCTGTGTGCCCTCAGTACTGTCAACAAACTTTGCCATTTCAGTCTGAAGTCTTTCTCCAGATAATTTATATATGTACGTAACAATACAGGGCCTAGCATGAATCTTTATGAGACTCCAAGAGTGATTTCCCTGTATTGACAAAACTGACTGTTTATTCCTACCCTTTCTTTCCTATTTTTGAGTATTTATTTGTTCATGAGAGAATCTTAAAAGGAAACAGTGATTGGATTTCTTTGATGGGCTGTTGAAAGCTTTTTGAAACACAAGTATACAATAGCAACTGATTATTGATTCTTTAAAGGATGAGCAAGACCAAACTTCTCTCTACAAAATTCACATTGATTTTTCTCAGTGATACCATATTTATCCAGGTACTTTTACTGACTGTCTTCTTCATTATATATTCTGCTAATTTGTCTGATCGGTAGTCCCCAGATCACCATGGCAACCTTTTCCAAAATTTAATGCAGTATTTTCTGCCTTTTCCTTTGGTAGCCAAGCCATTTAAAAAAAAAAAGGTGAGAAACCACTGTTAGTAGCTTGCTATTTTTAAATGTTCAAGAACCTTTAGAACTCTGACAACTCATTACTATGATGTTAGCTTTTTCTGCTTTTATCCTGTGAGACAGATCCTCCAAAATGTTTCCCATAAAGTTTCTATCATGTTCTCTTCAGAGAACAAAAATGCAAAGAACTGATTTTACTTCACTCAGCTTTTACACAGCTTCTTTCACCAGTAGCACTCAAGATATTTCTCAAAAGAAATAAGTACAATCCCTATTATACAGAAGGGAAGAAAAAAAAAAGCATTGTGAGATGAAGGGCTAGATTTAATAAAGGACCCACAGCAGGACCAGGTGCATAAATGCCTTGTCTCCTCTGCAGTGGATTAGCACAAGCCAGCTTTGATATGAATGTCCTGTAACTGTTAACATGTCTTGAACCTGAATGGATGCACACTCCCTCATTGCAGATAGGATCTGTCTCCTGATTCCCTGTCTTAACTTCCTGATTGCTAGGCTATACTGTCCCCACATCTGAGCCTATCTTAAAGGGTCCTTTTACAGTAATTAGAAAAATTTCAGGATTTATTTGAGTTGCCTCAGATTAAAAAGGATAGCTGAAAAAAAGTCCAAGATATGAACAATTCTATTGTTTCACAAATAGTTATAACTCCAAACTGGTCCATACACATAACAAAATTTAAATGTTTTTCATGACTCCTGAAATAACTTCTCAACTGACATCACAAATGAACACACAGGCGAGGGCAGTTACAGAGCATCTTTTATTATAAATTCCTGATGGCCATGTTTTGTGTCCCGGCACCCTTCATGCTTATACACTAACTGGTGAACACACACTCCATCATAAATTAATGCTTCCTTGTCTTGTATAAATAGGCTCCAGTAATTCTGTAGCTGGCAAGCAAGGAAAACAGGAAAGGCTAAACAGGATTAGCAGAATACCAAAGCATCCTCTTTAATTATCTGCTACAATATATTCATTTATTTTTGTATCCAAGTAACTCCATTCGTGCCTGATTGATCACACAAGGACAGGGCTGGGAGCTGGGATAGTCTATTCAATTATCTTAAAGATTATTATAGTGGATGCTCTTATTAATCAGACTTTCAACAGGAGAGGTATGAGATTATCCATTGCCATTCAGAAAACTAGTGCTTGAGGGGACCATCTAAGCAAGTACAACTCACACCAGCAGGTCAGCTAATCTAACTGATAATAGTCCCATTAATTTGGAAATGAATATTAACAGCCTGCAGCACTGGATCATCTTCATACCTTTCTCATTATATGGAGATTTCATTCATTTGGGAGGGTAACAAGTGCATAATATTAATAACAAAATTAAATGGAAGTACGTAAATTGGAAAGAGGTATTTACTGTTAAGGGTTTACATGCAAGAAAGAAGTATTTTAGTTTCATTTAACATTTCATTTAACAAAGACTGCATATGAACATCTGAAGAAGTTATATGAATGCAAGGTAATGATTTGGCAGTTGAAATTAAGGTTTATTATTTTACTTCAAAAGTAGGGAAGTAGAAATATTACCTGTGTTTCTTTCGTCAGCTGCAAAGGAGTCCCTGTGAGTCCTGCTAAACCACCACAGCCACCCAGGACCTCTCTGAACAATGTCTGGGTCATTGTGAACATCCTGCATAGATGGTGGCACAGAGAGTAGGTCGCAAGCAATTTCCAGGGATGCTGAGTTTCTTAGTCTTTACAGGCTTAGGCAAGGGAGAATTTCTAGGACATTTTGCACAGCTAACCTCTCTAGAAGCACTCAGAGCAGAACTTCAGGCACTTAATAAATTTTACAGCTGAAAACTGAAGAGCTCTTGGCCCTCTGCTACCCAAGCCGTTCTTGCAGATTGCTATCATGGACCTTTGTGTATAAATTCTTCCTGTGTTGCACTTCAAGCATTGCTCTGTAAGATTTTTCCTTTGGAGTCACAGAAGATGCTCTACTATAGTTTATGGTCAATATAATGTTTTAATAAATGCGTTAAACAAGGTAGTTGTATCTAATATATAAAATAGAGAAAAAATAAATGTATACTGATGCTTTTCTGTGCTGCTTCTGATTCCCTTTATAGACCAGATATCAGCCATAGATGTGGTCTGTAATATTTTTCCTTTTAGACATTTGGTCTAAAGAGCTCAGATTTATCTATCTATCTATCTATCTATCTATCTATCTATCTATCTATCTACCTATCTACCTATCTACCTATCTACCTATCTACCTATCTATTGGCTTAATGTTTCTGATATGTTGTGCCCAGGGTATTTTTTAAAAATATTTTCAAACAGATGGGTATGAATTGACACAGCTGGGTTTATCCTGCCAATTGCACAGCTTGGAAAAATGCTGACTGGGTTGAGGTAAAATGAGCCATAAATTCAAAAAATCCTTTGTCACTGTTGTAAGTCTAAAAGACAATTGGTCTTGATTGGCAGTTTCTCCTCAGAAAAAACATTTGTTTTGAAGGAGAAAAACTGCTGCAGATAAAAACATGAAGGTCCATCTCAGATCTACTTTATTTGAAGAACTTAGGTCTACATTTTAGTAAATGGGAAACCATGCTCTAGTCCCATATAACTCAAAGGGCTGTCTTACAGTGGTCCTGTAACTACACTGACCCTGTAGTTACTGTGTGAACACTCCAGCACCAGAGAATAAACACTGAAAAAGAAATAAGTAAGAGTAACATTTTTATAGTAAAACTAGGATTTGTCCAAAATACCCTCTTCATCTTCACAAATGAAAGAGTTTTGTCTTCACAAACGAAACAGAAAATGTTTGAAGAGAAGGAAGGGAGGCAGGAAGGGAGGAAGGAAGGAAGGGAGGGAAACACTCTCTGTATTTCTAGACTTACACCTATAAATTCATACACTTAGTGCAAGACTTACTTGATTCTTCCCTACTCCTGCTGGGCTGTGTCTGCTCTCAGATTAGTACCTTGGAGAGACAGGTGAAACCTGCAAAGAAACCAAGTCCAAGTGAACCAGCTGGAAAGACCCAACCTGTGCTTAGGACTTGTCAGAGTAGAGTTATGGTAGGAGATATCCATGGACTAAATTCCACTCCCTGCTGTTTCTCCAGAGGAGGAGTCAGCCTCCCAGGTTAGACCAAGCAGAAAGGAAAAAGCTCCTACACAGATTGCCATGACTAGTAAGCACCTGCTCTACACAAGACAGTACTTCTAATACAGTTTTCTCCTTCTCAGTCCAGAACAAATTTTGCGGTGCTTCCTGCAGTTGGATTTGTTCAATCTTACTCCCAAATGCAACTGTAGTTCTGTCCATCCCTTACAAATTAAGATTATAATTTTACATAAAAGAAAAATTCTGGTAAAGACTTGTTATCAGCTTTCCTCACAAATAACAAATGACGCCCTCTTCTACTCTGAAGAGATTGGCCACCTATGTTTTTTTCATGTGTGTTCCTAACAGAGCACGATGTGACTCATGAATATCATTCTCAAATCTTAGTGTACTAATATAACACTGTTTTCAAGACAGATTCTACTTTGCCCCGTACTGCAGAACCCTGAGGAAGAGTATCATTGCTCTGCATTGCTCTGTTTTTATACATCAGTAAATTCTTCCTCAGATCATTATGTTTGGTTGCTTTGAAATATAAACAAATAATGCCACTTAGCATATTTTGGATTAGGTATATAAATGAGCTGATTGCTGAAATGAAGATGTATTATTTGATCAAGGAATCAAAAGAAACCAAGATTTCATATTCATAAATTCATGATTTTTTTCATCTGTAGCATGTCAGCATCTTCACTTCAAAAGCTGAACCATGTTTACCAAAAAGAAGAGTCTACTGATATGTTTATACAACAAATCCGCATCTTTCCGTTGCTGTCTTGATTAAAAGAGCACCAGTATTCGAGGCTTAATTTAAGTTTTTGTCTTAAATTTTCTGGTAAATGGTACTGGTCTAGATCATTCCACCGTGTAAAGCGTGATCAAAACTGTAAGACAAAAGAAATTCTGTGGTTTTATGAAACTAGTGGGGTTTTTGTTTGTTTGTTTGGATTGATATTTTTTCCTCATTAAACTAGTGGTTCCCATCCTGCACTCTAGGATCTACATTCATACATGACCTTGTAGTCCATGAGAGGTTTGGGGCACTCTTAAATGTATCTTGTCAGTGGAACAAGGACCTTCCCAGCGACCTCCTGGGGCGTCTCAGGACCACCATTTATTCTCTAATTGGTGCTGTTCTGGAGCTGTATTGTTAATGCCATTTAAAACTATAGCTGTTATTAATGGTCTTGGTCACATGGAACCTATTAAAAAAATAATTCAGTCCTTAACCATATAACTTTTTACAGATAATACCAAAATAATTTTGAGTAGAGAAAAAAGAGATTTAATGCTCTGAGATTCCCATCAAATCACACACCCTTGCTCTCACATGGATCTTCATTTTCATGGGATGCAAAATGTGCAAGAGAAAAGTCACAAAAGTTTTCTTATATGTATCTCTCAGGGCTGATATGGGCCATTATTATGATTTATTTGTTATTTGTTGTGCACTGACAGGATGTTTGACTATTTGCAAACAAGATGGATGATGTTACCATTGTGTGACCTTGCAGCCCACTTACTAATGAGTTACCACAAGGAAGCAGGGACACCAGCATAACGATGTGCTTGCAGACTTGGGATACTACTGAATTATTTATGTTATTGCTCAAAGAGGCATAAGTGGTAGTTTCCCAATTAGTACCAATCAGGTTCCAATTAGTACCAATTAGTAACTCAGCTAAAGTGGAGGTGGTGCTGCCAACTTGCTAAAATTTCTCTCAGAATTACTTCCTGGGGCAAGCTCCTACCTGAGAAGGAATTAAATTTTTCAAAGCTTTTTTATCAGTAAGTCAAGAAACAACTGTTAAGCTAACTGGCATGTTAACTCAATTGTATTCTAATTTAATCTATCTTTGGTTTTATTTTTATCACATAATTTTAACGGATTTTCTTTTTTTTTGTAGGATGTAAACACAGACAGATCATCAGAATGCAGGGTTCAGTGTACTTGCTGCCAGAAAAAAGGCCCAAAGTGGTAATCACTTCCCCTGCAACAAATCTGTAATGCTCAAATAAACCAGAGTTGAAATTACTAGGCCTCTGAAAGAAGTCCTAGTTGTGGTTGGATGGTATGACAAGATAAAGACCTCAGAGATGAAGTATCTTGATATACTTTGTTATTAATTATTCCACGTTTTCTTTTGGTACAGCAGACGCATGACTATTTGCAAGGTCTTAGGTATGAGCCTAATACAAAACATTAAAAAGCTACCCAATCAATCGAAAATGTATAGTTGAACATAAAATACTTTAAAATAGCTCTTTTATATGATTTGATGTGTGATTGACTACTGAAACCATGGTCACTCTGTTTCTTGCTGACCTTACAAAAGCAAACCTATTACTTCTCTTGCAGTATATTAAAAAAAAACACTAAGTAAAATAAGATCTTTCTACAGTGATAGTTACATGCCATTACTCACAGAACAATACAAGGTACAGTTCAACCTTTCTTTGTACTGGTGTAGCCCACTGAAATTAATGTTGGTGCCAGTGAACAATTGAGGTCAAAATGTGATCAATAGATAATAAAAAAAAAAAAACCACAGAATCACTAAGGTTGGAAAGGACCTTCAAGATCATCAAGTCCAACCATTAATCCAGCGCCACCATGATCCCTAAACCACGTCCTGAAGTGCCACATCCACACGTTTTTTGAACGCTTCCAGAGATGGTGACTCCATCACCTCCCTGGGCAGCCTGTTCCAATGCTTGACCACACTGTCGGTGAAGAAATTTTTCCTAATACCCAATCTAAACCTCCCCTGGCGCAACTTGACGCCAAATCCCTCCCTGTTCCACTGCAAGCATATTTCTGGTGTAGGTTTTTTCTATTTAAAGTTGAACATAGTTTCTTCCATTGGTAGATGAGCTGGGACATGAGATGGGAACAATTACAGTTATGATTTGGTGTTGTTTTGATGGGTCTTTTCTTAGTCTTGATATAACTGTACACAACATCTTCATAACACATTCCTTAAATGGTTTCTTTTTCCATCAAACTGACCCTTCAGGTTACTATTTTGATGGAAGAAGAATTTGTCAGGTGCCAAAACATGAAGTTCCATGTGTGAAGGGCCAAGACTCTCAATCTGGAAGCTTGATAGTCCAGTGCTTGTTCATGCAATAATTGCCTCAATATTAAATTCACCAGACAGCATCCTGTGCTATCAATATTAACGAAATATTTATAGTTTCAGACTTTTTAATAGTTTAATCAAATTAAAGAGAAAAAGGTGTTCTTAGGTGAAGGCAATGGCATGCATAATGGAGCACCTTAATCTGTATAAACTTGAGCATTTCTATCTAATCAATTACATGGTGCTTCTTCCTTTTTTCTCTGACTGTTAATGACTACCATATTAAATAAAGTCTAAAATAACTTGCTAGGATGCTCACTGGTCGCTAGCAGGCAGACTGAGTGTCTACTAGCTCCTTTGCTATTACATCTTAAGGCCCTCAACTGTCTGAACATCTGGATGATCGCATATAGCACCGGCAAGGAGCCACTATCCCCTCCAAACCCCAATTAAAACCACTGTCACAGAGCTAAGAAAGCACAAGCTGCAGCTTTACTTTGTGCAACGATCAATGACAGTCATTTTTTATGACAGTATGGCTTTATATATGGCTCAACAAAAATTGTTCTGTTTGCAACTGGTTAACGAACCACCAACAATCCTCCCCAACGCCTTTGTCAGTTGATATTATTTGCCACATAATTTATATTAATACTTTTCAGTCTATAGACTGTGTGCAGCAGTTACTTGCAGTAACTGGTGTTTTAAATTTCAGCTACATTTATTAGTTAGAATTGGAAACAGATGCCACATGGTTGGTATTTGTTTCTTAGTAGGAAAAGTGTAGCTCTTAGGAGGAAAAGAGGCATCTTTGGGCGATGATTCGTGCACCCCCATATCAGTATGGGATGAATTACCTTCTGAAAGTGCCTACGGACTACAGAAGGAGCCTGAATGACCAATATAGACACCTAAATTTCAAACAGCTAAAGTAAGGTGATTCCCACTCTTAATATATTTATATATAAAGTATATATACTTCTGACAGACAGTGATACGCAACTGTTAATTGTAGAGCTCTTAATAGTTACCACAGACACACTATTATATAGCATGACACCGTACTAAGTTTGATAGTCACTCAGCTAATCCCAAATTTGACTAAAAGAAGAAAACTGCAATTGTCTTAAATCCTGTGTCAATAAAAATAAGATTTAAACCCACATCTAAATATGATGAATTGTGAATATGTATATATTCTTTTGCTTTATCCTTATCTTTATTTTTATAAGCTCTACTTTCTTATCTGTCCTTGACACTGCATGAGTCATTCTAACTATATATTTTAACCCAAATTAACAAAGTTTTATTCAGTGGAAAAAATGCTACAGTGTGCATTGTCATTCTTCTTTTATATATATAATATCATGTATGATAAGCCCAAATCACTTCCTTTGGCAACTTGTATTGGCAGACTTTAAAATTAAAGGACCTTCCTATTGATAAATCCAAAATATCTATCTTTTACCTAAACAAATAAGCTGACATCCTTCAAAAGGATCCTATTCCAATAAATCAGAGATTAGTTGTTACAGAATACATTTTCTCTTTCTGTTCTGAGCAGGTGGAAGTGGCTACTTATTCACACAATTTAAAATCCTTCCTACTGCCTCTTACAAGAGCACATACATTCACCTATGACACACTACTTATCTGAAGATACTTAAAGTCTTCAACTTCACTGCTTTCTCGTGCTGGCATGTAACTTTTGAACTGTGCTGGTGTAATGTGCTTGTCTGTATTAGGATCTTTTCTAATTCAACATAG
>NW_010564274.1:86103-104461 GCF_000687285.1 Phaethon lepturus | reverse complement strand
GAAAGTTCTTTCTATAAAGACAGCAGTGTGACATCACAACCTATTGTGACGTGAATGTGTCATGTGAATGTCCCCCCTGAGTCAAGGGACGTTAGTAGCCATTTTGTGGAAATTCCAATATCCAGGGTAACCCAGAATTACCTCCATAAATTTTTGAGGGGCATTAGATATATAAACACATGTCTCATAAAAATCAAGGAAATACATAAATTTTTAATTCTGCCTCATTGTGTTACATCCTTTTTGTCTCATAAAGCACTGCGGTAAGCAATAAAACATTTCTGGAAAAGATCCAGCCATGCCTCCTGCTTGTGTATGGACTAAGAATACGGACACTGTTTCTACTTCTCAATAATAGGTCAGTCTGATTCACTGAATGCTGCTTTTTTACCTCTTCGAGAGACCTCATTTTGATTGTCTGCTGCACTTGTTCAGGAAAAGTTCCCCTAATGGTTTCCAGTGCCAAACTGACCTTTGTATTGTGTTTATTATCTTGTCTGTCTGGTATGGTACTTACTCCCATCTGCTATATCCTTTATAGCTGTCTGTGTCTTATGAGAAAGATACAATTGCTGGCCTTTGAAATTTTCTTTTTCATGCTTTTTTTGAGAAACATGCCCTATGAATAAAGTAATAATTCAGTCTTTCAAGATTAGTTATAAATCCCTCCTATAACAATGCATTTTCCTATCATTAACTCTGTGGTCAAACCTTCTCCCAAAAATACTTCAAAGGAATTTTGCATGCTTCATGTGTGATGAGAGAATGACCTTTGGAAGTGAAAAGTTTAATCAAAATCACATTATCTGTTCTTTAATATTAACATATTATAAGATTCTTAAATAAAGACAGTGATTAAAGGAAAAGAAACATGAAAGCTAAGCTTTGTCATGTTTAATGAAGCATCTTTCACATTCAAAAAAATAGTTTGAGTTACCAGTAAGAAAGAGGAAAACCCACATTTTTCGTTCCATGGAGAAGTTTTATCTTTCAAAATGCCCTTAAATGTTTAATTGGAATGGAAAAATCCAGTGTTAAAAGATTCTTATGATGATAACAGTAAAACACATTTTGATAATATTAAAAAAATAATTTCATTTGTTATCCATTTATATAAATATATGGTTTTATTTTATTCCATATTAACAGTATAAATAAAAGTATATGACATGTAACAAAATAAGGGTATAATTTAGTCCATTAGATGATAAGTTGACACTAGCAGATTCAAGCAGATATGATCAATCTATTTCCATGCCAAAACACACTTTGTGTCTGTTTAGCATTCATATTGCTTCTGTTCAGAGCAGCATTTCCCAAGCTAGGACTTACTGGATCAAAATGTGGGAAGGAAATTCCACAACAGTAAGCTTTTAGGGCAGATTTCTATTGCTCTTGTTCCTATTTGGTCTAAAACCACTATCACAAGAAACAGAAGGGGTAATTCAGACCTTCATCACCAGATAAAAATGAGGAGTTGAGAAAATGAGAGGCAATATGAAAAAATTGTACAAGTGCCTTCAAACCTTAGGAGAGCGACAAATTTTGGACAAATGTTTCAAGAGTGGGTGTGGGATGCTGAGCTGAAATGCTTTCTGTTAACCATCTCTAATTTAATTTCCTACGTTGTACTGTGATCCAGGAAGTCTGTTCTCCAGCATGAGTCATTTTGTCACATTCCAGATCTGAAATGAATAAAGCTATTAACATTTATGGTGTGTTGTAGTTTTGCCATATCTTGCAAATGTCTTTTTTTTTAAATCTGTTGTCATTGTCAGGAGTAACAGCTGACAGTGTAAGAATATATGCCCTTTACCAATGTAGAGAAAAATAACAGTGCCCTTTACTCACTTCATAATAAGAGCTTGTTCCAGTTTAAGATTGGTTAAAATGTAGTTTAATTCCAGCGGGAGCTCAGGAAGAGTGCTTTATTATTGACTGCTGCAGTGGAGATGAGCTGCCTATGTTAACAGAGCCATTCCATAAAGGTTTATGAATGAAAATTACTTTATGGGGTTTTGGCTGGATATGAGCATCAGAATCTTTTGTGTTTTTTTGGATCCAACTCATGGGAAAGCCTGCTCCAGGAAGGTATTATAACTGGTGCAAGAAAAATATGAACTAAGCTAGCCTAACTTCTCAGAAGAAATCATCTTGGAAGGATGCGTTCTCAGAAGTGGAAAACTACATGAAAAGACAAAACCAAACTCAGTCATTTATGAAGTAAAGCCAACTTTCCCAAACGCTGCATACATATATATAAATACATGTATATTCAATTAAATTTTTAACAATTTTATAATGAAATTATGAATAATATTAGAAATCTTGGTGCTTTGGAGATATCAGCTCAAGCATACCCCTATATCTGTATGAGAACTCCTGCCATAAACCTCCCGCTCACCTCAAAAAAAAGTGGTAATTAGACAATGTACTTAAAAATTAGCCACTTGTGTCTACAGTTTTTATTTATAAAATCCTCACATTGTAACACTGGAGGTATGCGTATAGATGCCGACAAACATGATTTAGGTTGGCATATTGATACCTGACAACTGTTTAGAACCCATTTGCACATCTACCTAAAGGTAGACAATTGCATCAATACAACAGTGAGTATACGTTAACTGGATCCAAATGTCTTTATGCTTTCTAGACCTAGGCATCATAGTCAATATTTCTGTTTCCAAAACTGAAGAGAAATTTGTGCAATTGTACTTCTTAGCCAGTCAGAATACTCCTTCATTACAAGCATTCATTTCTGAAAAAGGGCTGTCTCAGTGTATGTGTATCTTTTTTAAAATTACATCACAGAAAGCTGATGTGTTTTATGTGCTCAAACGCTGATGTCAGGCCTCTGTTTTTATTCTTGGATGAGGAAATTGCCTAAACTAAATGGAACCTGTTAAGAATCTAAATCCATGAAAGATATGATTGCCTAACTGGAGAATGACTTACACAATAAAATTAAGGTAACTTCTTCACAACAGTCAAAAGTCAAATAACTCAGAAAACATCTAAGCATTTCACAAACAAACTGAATACAATTCCTGCTCTCAGCTGAAAAAAAAATGTAGATCAACCTGTTGAGATAAGATGAGACAAGTTTTGTCAATGGTAATAGAGTAATTGATGTTTATTTGAGAAAATGAGGCAAGTTTTGCAGGATTTCTTAATCACAAGAACAGATAAGGTTTATAGAAGTGAGAAGAGAAAGTGAAGGTTTTGAGCTGTAGTTAAGAGCTCGGTGACCATAAGAATTGTTAGAAGATGAAAGAGTTATTTGCTTAGGAAGAAAATAATTTCAGTTTTGCCATGTTAGGACAGAGAGGAATTCAGAATTCTATGGAAGAAATTCCATTTTTTTCAAAGAGCAGGTGGCCTGTTCAGGCCTAACTGGAGAAGAAGAGGAATCTGCTGCCTTGGTGGGTGACAGATGAAGATGTTGTACCACAAGCAGATATCCACTGAAGGAAGGGGGTGGTAAAGCACGGAGTTCCATATATTTAAAAAACAATCATGTTATTCCTAAGAGTCCCTTAAAGCTGTGTTCACATATTCTGAATTCCTACAGGTTGTTTTTGTTTGTTTGTTTGCTTTTTTCTCATCATAGGATGGTTTGGGTTGGAAGGGACCTTAAAGATCATCTAGTTCCAATGTCCCCTGCCATGGGTAGAGACACCTTATACTAGACCAGGTTGCTCAAAACCCCATCCAACCTGGCCTTGAAAAATTCCAGGGACAGGGCATCCAAAATGTCTTTGGGCAACCTGTTCCCGTGCCTCACCACCCTCATAGTGAAGAATTTCTTCTTTATATGTAAACTAAATCTACCTTCTTTCAGTTTAAAGCCATTACTCCTTGTCCTATCACTACATGCCCATGTAAGAAGTTCCTCTCCAGCTTTCTTGTAGGCCCCTTTCAGGTACTGGCAGGCTGCTATGAGGTCCCCACAGAACCTTCTCTTCTCCACGTTGAACAACCCCAACTCTCTCAGCCTGTCCTCATAGGAGAGATGTTCCATCCCTCTGACATCTTTGTGGCCCTCCTTTGGACTCACTCCAACAGGTCCATGTCCTTCTTTTGTTGGGGGACCCAGAGCTGAACACCGTACTCCAGGTAGGGTCTCACCAGAGCAGAGTAGAGGGGGAGAATCACCTCCCTTGACCGGCCGGCCATGCTTGTTTTGATGCAGACCAAGATACAGTTAGCTTTCTGGGCTGCAAGTGCACTTTGCTGGGTCATGTTGAGCTTCTCATCAACCAACACCCCCAAGTCCCTCTCCTCAGGGTTACTTTCAATCCAGTCTCTGCCCAGCCTGTAGTTGTGCTTGGGATTGCCCCAACCCATGTGCAGGACCTTGCACTTGGCCTCGTTGAACTTCATGAGGTTTGCACAGGCCCACTTCTCAAGCATGTCAAAGTCCCTCTGGATGGCATCCCTTTCCTCCAGTGTGTCGACCACGCCACACAGGTTAGTGCCATTGGCAAACTTGCTGAGGTTGTGCTCAATTCCGCTGTCCATGTCACTGACAAAGATGTTAAACACGCTGGTCCCAATGCCAACCCCTGAGGCACGCCACTCATCACTGGTCTCCACTTGGACATCGAGCTGTTGACCACAACACTTTGAGTTCAACCATTCAGACAATTCCTTATCCACTGAGTTGTCCATCTGTCAAATCCATGTTTCTCCAATTTTCTCTGTAGTCTCTTTTGGTAATGATAGATTGATTTAGGTGACACGTATGTTTCATTAATTTTCAAAAGTTCATCTTACCCCAAGGCACTACTCCACATCCTTCAGACCTTGCTATAAAAGACTAGTCCTTAACTGCGTAATAAGTGTAGGAGTCTGTGGAGCAATCGCTGAGGGGTACTTTGGAAATTTACCCTCTAAGAACAGCATTGAAACCGGGTGGAACGTAGCACTCGTACAACGGGTCTGTGCCATGGAGATTCCCTGGACGGCCCTGGATGTTGGCAACATCAGGGGCACTTGGTGTGTTGACTCTGGGAGAGATTACATGGAGGGTGGAGCGGAGTGGAGACCTCGCAGCCACGCTCTGTGAACAGCGGAGTTTAAGGGTGCACAGTATGTACATTGATAAGCTGCGCGTGCGATGCCCTGGGTCAGCGACCTGTCAACTTTGATGAAGTGCTGTACTTGGAGTGAACTTTGCTAATTATAATATCATTATAATACTAAAATGCACACCCCTCTCAAAAGTTACCACGCTCCCAAGGTGCGACCCCTCCTCAATGAGCGTGCACACTGAATTTTTCCTAGTCTACCTTTAAACGCGAAGCGAGAGAATGCTGCACCAATCCTGATAAAGGTATGTATGACTAGAGTCACTCAAGCTCCACCTGCAAAGTAAAACAGTATAAAATAGTGTTTTACGAGCTGGATGTTAGGGAAGATACCATCGTCGTGTACTATTCTAACTTCTGGGATCAGTCGATGGGCTGAGCCTCTCTTCCCCCCCATCGGGACACCGTTGGGTAAGGTTTGAACACTTGGTCATACCAAGTGCCTCCCCGGGAAACTTAGAAATCTCTATAGAGTCACTTTATATATTTTAGCGCGTTTATAGCCAAGTAGTGTCACTCATATTTTTGGCATTTGCACGTGCTTTGCAGACAGTGAATTTATCACCGGCAATCCAAAGAACCTGTGTATCTGTTGCTTCAATAAATTGCACTATTGATTGACTCAGTGTGTGTGTGTTGTCCCTGAACGCGACCGTACCTCTGAGTGCGGCCGTGTGAGTTCAGGAGGTGTCCGACTGAGCAGGTAGTGCAATGTTAGTAGTGCATCCAGACCCATGATAGTCCAATGAAGGTGTTGGACGCGACTGGACTACTAACGCTAACTTTGGGCATCATTCAGAACCTAAGCTCAGCTGCCTCCAGTCCCTCTGATATCTGAGGATCGACTGTAAAGCAAGGGGGTTTAGTTTCTGCCAAATTGCTCTGCCTCTTAACGCAACAGAGTCAAAGCTATAAGTACGTGCATCAGCAAGGTTAATATTAGAATGTTTTGTTTATGCTTCAAAGCCTCATTTCCATGCTTTTAGCCATACGAATAGCTTTTGATAAAAAGTGTGTGTGCCAAGAGAATGTAACATACTGCCAGACAACAAGAGTACAATGCACCTGATACACACAAATATTGCACCTATATTGTAGAGATACAAATCGTCGCAGCAAGTGTTATGTAGCAGAGCATCTGGAGTGCCCTATTATAAATGAATGAATTTTCAGACCTGAAAAAAATAGAACAAGGAAGGTGGAGTGTTTCTTGTTTAATGAGTGGTTTTGTTTACAGGGTGCAAAAAATAAATAAGTATTTACTTCAGAATGTTGATATTCTGTTAAGGTCAGTACAAAGCATTGTTTCTATACTTGCCATTTTGTAGGTAACTGTTAAATACTGTCATCAATAAATGAATTTTAATGCAGTATGTTAACTAAATTCCTTCATACATCTGCAAATGGATATAAATTAGACACTATCCCTCACCGAACTTTGTGGAGCCGCCTATAGTCAGTGAATTCAACTGATTGATAGAGGGTAATTGGTGCTAGTATTCTCCCAGGGATGCCACTTGATATTATGCCTGGTTGTCAATCATACTGCCATGTATATGGCAAATAAAAACACAACTTGCAGCTCTACTGATGAGGAGATTTGCCTGGTCTCTCTCCTATGGTTGTCACGCTGAATAACCTCATCATCCAAACTGACAGGATGGTCTCTTTCCATCACTTCCAACTTCTCTTAGGTGGTCTCTCTGTTCCCAGAAGACTACTACAACTAATGTGTTATTAAACTAGATTAAGCTCTCATAATCTTTACCTTACTGCTACCAAACTGTAAATCTCTAGTCCTATCTACTTTATTTCTTAAGCTGTCCTCTGAGGTCTACTAGATAGAAAACTTCACAAAATGCAAAGCTAATAAGATGGATGAAATCCCCCTTGGGGATTTTTGTGATCTGTCAAAATTCAGCATATGCAGAGGACGTGATAAACATAAACCTATGAAAGTGTTTGAAGAAGAAAAAATGGTCTATTTATTTAGCAAAGATAGAAATAGTAATGAATTTTGCTGCATGGAAGCATTATCTACCATGGATGGTTAAGGCTCAGGCTTGCACAACTAAAAGTGATAAATGAGACCCGGCTACAAAATAATTGTTAGATTATGAATGCCCCTAGAATCCTTGTACGAGTTTGACAATATTAAATCTATCTCAATTTCTTATTATATAATGTATATACGTGAGAAGAGAGAGCACAAGCCCTCACAAAAGTCTTTGAATAAAAGCTATTCTTACTTGTTATCAGTGACAATGAACTCATTGCTTTAATGGAAGTTGTAATATACTGACACTCCACCACGATTTTTTAATTCAGACACAACTTTCTTCATTCATCTTAAAACTTGGATTTTCTGTACATGTGTATTTTAGGTACCTTAATAATCCTTCAGTGAAAGTGGAAGTGGCAAACAACTATCTGTCTTGTAAGGCCACAAGTGGATTTTTATTGCTATTTCTTCCAGATCTACAGTCACCAATCAGCAAGTGGGCTTAAACAAATACTGCCGAATACCAACTGGTATTAACTAAACAGAACAGGGAGGCTGTAGAGATGTGGCAAAGTTGTATTAGTTGCTTTATCCCAATTAGTACTGTAGTCATTGAATATTCATATAAGAAGGTCTGCATAATATCTCTAGGGTTTTGAAATCTGAGATTTCTTTAAATGATCCATATGTGCTATTGGAAATATTCCAGTTTTTACTTAAAAACCAAAACAATTACCCCCTTTCCCAACATTTTCTGACATTTGCAAGGCAATGTTATTTTAGCTTTTATCTGGTTTTGAAAGTCTGAACTGCACTTTTCAATTCATGAGAAAATCTGGCCATTGATGAAGACATTATTTTTCTAGTTAAAATATAAATTTTTTTCTGATGCAGCTTGGTCTAGTTTAAAATACTGTGCCTTTTCATGTGCTTCTTAGTACTGCTAGGGCTGGAGAAGCCCTCATCCTTGGGGTATTGAACTGGCAGGAAGCATAATGCCTGTTAATATCACCTGTGAGACTGTGATTTATAATTTTATGTCTGTTTGACTTAACATGCTAGACTAGGAGAAGGATCCAAGTCAAGCTAAAAGACTGCATTGCTGGTAAATGTCAATTGGAGAGCCAAGACAGCCTGTATCTCTTTAGAAATATAGTGATATTTCCTGGCTCTAAGATGTGATGGGAAATTCAAAGACATGGCATGAGTAGAAAGCTTTCTAAGGTTTAGATGTATGTGTCTCATCCTGCAGGGAGTGAGCTCTTTTGTGGTAAATGAAAGCCCATTGGCAAAGAACTGACATTGTAGTCTGTTTGCTATAGAATACCACCTTGGCAAATAAAATACCTTCACAGGACAGTCTTCTAGTTAACCAACCCCATCACAGAAATCAATTACTTAATCACCTCTCCCAACTGTTAATTTTTAAGAATAAGAGTTGCAACTACTTTTTTAGTGACAACGATCATGCTTTATAGGAATAGTTTTTACATGCATTTCACATGTCTAGACTCAATGCATTATTTGAATAGAGTCAAAGTATGAATTCTTTGTTATTTAACAGCTGTGCTATGGTTGTTGCAAGCTCCTTTAAATGAAAGTACATCCATTTGTCAGAGCAAATTAAAAGAGAAAATACAAACAGCAGCTGAGACCAGAAAAGCCTTAGTCTTTCCTGTGCCCTTCTCATGACGTATACCATAGTCATGTTTTATTAGAAACTCTAAAAGTACTTCGGCTTCAACTTTCTGTCTAATGGGACAGAAAATCTGAGAGACTGTAAGTATTATGACTAACAGAAGTAACAGAAATATATATTAAAAAAAGCTAGGAAAACAGAATTCATTTTCTGTACATTTTGCAGTTGAATTTTGATCCAGTTTATCCAATCCTTTAAATAAATACATCGCTTTGGATCGTTATCCACTTGGGGAATGCCGTAAAAATATACCACTAGTTGACTTACAGAGGAAAATAACACAAATTATAAACTGAGCACAGCTGGGCAATTTCCTGGTGGGAGCAATTATTTCAGCATTATGAAAGACAGGAGATTACAAACCCTGAAATGAAGAAAAGCAATGACCTTTCTTCACTAGAAAAGTCTTGCTCAGTAAGTCTTGCCTGAGAAATGGGTGGTAACACAGATTGATATATCAAACTGAAAACACCATAATTAATGTGAATGACACTTCTTTAGACTTCAGGGAATCAGCCGTTAAAGGTGTTTTGTCCTGTAGGAGATGGTAACTGAGACTGGGGCTTTGAATGAGTGCTTTGCTCAAGGCATCCAACATCACCTTGATAAGTACCACTCCCTTACCATACAGCCTTTCACACAACCTCTTTTATGCTTTTGATCATAGCCATCAGAGACTAGTAGTGATGCTGAGGGGGATATATCCTATTAACTCAGAAGCTCACCAACTAACGTCTCCCAATATGCATTTAAATGGCTTCCTTATCTTTATTGACAAAGTTTTCTATGTGGATCTTTTTTTCTTGTCTGTTGTGTAAATTACTAAGGAGAATAAAAAATGGTGCAATAAGAAAATCATCACAGACAGTGATGTTACTAATCTAGTTAAACTACTGTTACTACAGAACCACCATACCAGAAGCCAAGCATTACTGCATACAACACTGTCATTGTCTTTCTGTAGTGTATGCTTCTGTTGAATGATAAAGTATCTCAGATTGCCTCTGTAGAGGTATTCCAGCAAAATTAAGTAGACATCTGAGTACTTAGACTATTTACATTGCTTCTCATTTTTTTCATAACCTCTACTGTGACATAGCTTGGATAAGAACTAATTATTCTGTTACATAAAGCGAATATCCACCTATAGAAACACTCACGAAAATTCTGATTTAATAATGGAAAAGAAAAGCTTAATCAAGAGGAAAGATTACTCTCTGATTCATAGATAAGCAAAAATCTCAAATATCTTGAATCTTAAACAATATTTGGTACATAACATGCAGTCCTCATAAATCCTGCGAGAATGAATTTGGACTCTAGGTAATGGTCCAATCCACCTGCTTTTTGTAATTACAAGGAAGGATAAATGCCAAGCTACAGTATGTCTGAATGCACCTTGGATAACCATCCATATCAAGTATCACCTGTTTTGATACAGGGAATTATTTCCTGCCTAAAAATGCACTATAATCCCGACATAGATCAACATAAAGTACTTCCAAATCTTCACAGAAGCTTGAAAAGTTAGTCATGCTGGGGAAAGATACTACATGTTTTGTGTCTGTCAAAATCTAGTGATATGAGCAAGCAATCAAGTGAAAGGGTTGATCTATCAGACCTTTTCACCCTGAGTAGTTTTGAAGCAAAAGTTCCCATACCTCAGGAAAAGGTACTAAACATCAGCCTCTAGATAGATACTACCTGGCAATGCTGTTGAAACTACATCATCTGCATAGTCCAGTAATGTCATGAGATGAAAAGTGGAGTATGCAGCATGTATATAGAATATGTGGCTGAGACTGCTGTAGCATTTTCATATTTTAAAATATAAACTCAGTGATACTGTGTGCCACCTTTCTCAGAGTTTTTTAACTGCTGCTGTCACCAAAGTAGATGTTTTAGCAGAAATTTTTGGCAATTTTGTGCCTTTAATTCCTACTCCCATTTCCAACCTTTCCTTATCACAGCCTATTTATAGCCACTTCCCAGCAAGTAAATTGAAGCTGCCAGTGTAAACTATGAGAGCTGAATATTATTTTAGTTATTTTTATGTTTCTTGTTTTTACTGTATAAAAGATAGTGTATATATATGCGTACTTTTCTGTGTATTTGTTTCTCTTAGCAATCTCTTCATTGCTGATTAGTCCACTCTATTTTCAACCCTGTGATCTAAAGGTGAATGTCTGGAAGAGACATTCTTGGTGTTAAGACCAGCCGCAGGAGCTGTTTCATAATAACACATGGAGAGTCCTCTACATCACCTACAGTAACACAGCAAGTATTAAAAGCAGCAAATTTTCCACTGATCTAACATTATGCTGTTTCCAAAAAATCTTTATATTGGGAAACTGAGACCAGATGGAATCTAATGGCAGAACCGGCTACTGTAGAGCAGGGAAGCACTGAATTCCCAGCTCTGTGCTGAGTGAACTTGATTACCCATAATCTGTTCACGCCATGCACAGCTGACACAAGACAGTGCTATAGGAAGATATGAGCTGAGGGAAGGGAATCACTGCCCTGAAATTGTATGTAACCTAATGAGCAGCTGTGATGACTTGTTTGTCTGATGGACAGGTAAGTATCAAAGGCAACATTATCCTAACATAGTCTTCATTATTTTCTGAGACGCTCTTGCTTGCTTTCAACTTAGTAATGTGTCTGCTTGGATCTGAACTTCAGTGAGGAGACTTGAATTTCTCTTGGGTAACCATGGGGAAGATATTATAGATGCAGTGGTAATATGTGTACACTTCAGCGGGTTAAGTACTGCTGAATTACTACTTAAACATTAGCTAAACTCTTTCTCCATTTTTCAACCTAGACTACAGAATGGAATCTAGGTACTGAATGGAAGGAGCACTTTAGGGAGAAAAAAGAGAGGGAGACATTAGGTTGATAATGATTGTGGAAATGAATCTGAATAGTAGGATCCTCAAGTAGCACATATTGATAATGATGTCAACGGCAATGAAACTAAGAGCACAAGTGTTAGCAAGGAAAATGAGCAAAGAAGAAAGGTAAGAAGGGACACAGGCTGAAAGAGCATCTATAAAAAGTCTTTCAAGCCCATTGTTTGGTAAATTCACTATTGGGGATGGGTGTGTATGGAAATTACTAGTGAAATTGTTGGGTTTTTTCTTTTTTTTTTCATACTGTGAGTAGAATTGCAATCACAAAGACATTACCTTACTTAGTGTGAATAAACCATATTCCTTTCTTGTTAACTCCACAGAAATCAGAAATCAGCAGGCATGCAAATCAAATAATAAAAGAAAGGGATTAAAGGTCTTCACTCAGAGTGTTGCTCACAGGTCAGTGCTGGGTTTGTTTGTGTTGGGTTTTTTTTTCTGAACAGTTATCCCAGGAAATAGGACCTATTCTAGATGTACCAATTTTTCTTGTGTTCATACTAATTGGACTACAATACACACTGTAGAAACTTGTTGGCAAACCTAACGCAATATATGCACTTTTCAGTAGGTAAGACTTAGGTAAGCTCTGTGTTAGAAAATCACACAGGTATGCAGAGGACATGAAAGGTTTATGCATAAATATTCTGTACATTGCAATTTTTTTTACTAGAAGCTGCTGAGAGGGTATAGCCCAGGAAAGCGGGCTTGCAGTCCTGTATTAGTCTTAATGAAGTTACTGTTATGTGAAATCACTCTAAGAGAACCTGTCTATACATCCCCCTGGTTTGCCTCATTTCCCTCTCTAACTGAAGAGCTCTTTGGGAGAGGACCTGTGGTTTCATTTTGTACAGGAGTCACAAATTGGGTTTCAGATCCTGAGTGGGGACTCCTAGAGGATACTGCAAAACTGAATGAAAATTATCAGTGACGGTGATGATGATGATAATAATAATAATAATAATGTTATTAATAAATAATGATCCAACATTAGAACACTTAAAAAAGTCATCAGGTTGTATTTAAAAAGTACAAAAGACTAATTTCTTTTAGACCTGACTTTTCAGAGGACCGTCATCCCTAAAGCAGAACAGTAGAAAAGAAGATCAAGTTAGACAATATTATATGAGTACCTCCCCGTTTTTGTCATTCTAGAAACTTTTAAGTGCAAAAAAACCCCACCCAAAATAATGCTCAAACAACGCAGCTGAAACATCTCTCACATAAACATGGTACATGTAAACATATACAAATTATTTCTACAGCAATATCCCAGCATTTTATGCAATTGAGTTTGTGAACCAGCTTTCAAGGGATCTTGAGTGTGCTTTACTAAACAGAAACTAGTAAACATGTGGGCAGGGTCCCTTAATTAACTAAACTTGGAATAACTGAACTTATTTAAACAGTGCAACTTGATGCCTGAGAATTCACTTGTAAACCACATAGAAAGATTACAATCCAGTAACTGCAAAACAGGTAATTTTATAAATGAAAAGTACTGTGAAACCCGGTCTCTGAGACTGTTAAAAGTATTATTTATTTAGAGACAATGAAGCATTAATCACGTGACACTATCTGAGGAATCAGGGTCTTCAGATTTTTAGACTGTAAATCCAGACAGAATCAGTCCTAGGTTGTTTCAGGGACTAAAACAAAATCCATTTTTCAAGTAAAAGTTATTGTTTGTTTTCTGTGTGCCAGTCTTTTGATCTTCTTGTTAGTAGATAAATCCTTTGGTCAGTAGCATTGCCCCATGCATCACAGAAACACATTACCAGTAAATAGGATCTTCCAGCTCTTCAATCTGGGCAGCAGTGAATTCTGAGATATATAGTACATAAAGGCAGACACAAAAAATTAAAGAAAGAGAGACCACCAATCCTTCTTATGACTAATGTTTTATAGTTCCTCTTACATTTCTCTACTTGACCTGTGGTCTCTCTTTTAAAGTTTCTATCTCTAGACCAAACAAAACCATAATTCAAAAATTTTATGAAAGACAGTATCTTAACTTTAGTTACCTAAAAGCCCACTTATATGTCTCAGACCAGTTAACATGGATTTTTAATTTGTATTTAATTCACTAAAGTCCTAGGACATTTTTTAACCTGTTTAAATGTCTCACCAGATTCATATATACTATGTATTTACAGTATGCAAATGATCCAGAGGCAGCTTCTTATAAAGACTGACTTTTCTTGGTTCTCAACATGTTTGTTATTGCAATTTTGATTTTATCCACCATGACGCCTGGGTATCCTAATTACTCATAAACTTCAAACGTGATCATGCAGTTTCACTTTTTTTCTTGGCGAGGTTGATATGTTTTCACGTCCTTTCTTTACTTTCTTCTGAAGGCCAGAAAGCCAAGAAGACTTCACAATATGCTGTCAAAATTGGCAGCAAAATTTGAAATTCCAGATCAAAGACTAACACACTCCAGGCTAAATATAGTCATGAGCGAAGCACAAGGCAGGAAGTTCCAGCAAGTCTGCTGATATGGTCACTGTGGTAGAACTGTCATTCCAAATTGTAAGATTTCAAAAGACTCGTGTTTAATTTTCAAATATGTTTTAGAGTTTTAATTACTGCAGATATTGCTAGCATCTTCCAAAATTATCATTAAGGCATGAATATATTTTTTTTATGCTCTAATCTAGCATAACTCCATATTAGAATGAGCTATGAGCAACACTTTTCACTTACCCTCCAGTATTTGTTTTAATCATGCAGCCTTGAGCAGGGCAAACGATCAAAACATTAACTATTTCTTCCATCCGTTTTTGTGTGAAAAAACAAGATTCAGAATTCCTTCTGCTTTTTCTTACTTGCAACTCCTTTTTTTGCCTTTTTTTTAAAAATAATCCCTTCAGTAAAAAGGTATAAAGGCAGTTCCGTGAGCAGCACATTTTTATGTGCCTAGTTTCCCAAGGCACTCTCTGTTTAAAGCCTGCTGAGTAGCCCATACTGCTGGTTTTCCATTTGTCTGTGACACTAATATGTACTCTTTCCTCTACCTGGTCAAATATTCTCACAAAGCTTGTAGAACTTAATGTATCTGAGACTTACATCAGCAGTTTTGTAGGAACTGGCTGATGCATTCAACTACTAAGACAAAGCTGACAGAGTGATTGTTTAAGTTTCTTTCCTTGGGAAATACATTAACAAATACAAATGTGTGTTGAACTCAAGTCTAGATGGCTCTCCCTTTTCATGTATGCCCTGGTTTCAGCTGGGATAAAGTTAATCTTCTTCATAGAAGCTAGTATGAGACTGTGGTTTGGATCTGGGATGAGAGAATGTTGATAACATACTGATGTGTTGAGTTGTTGCTAAGCAGTCAAGGACTGTCCGGCTTTTCATGTGGGTCTGCTAGCGAAAAGGCTGGGGGTGCGGGTTGCACGGGGAGATGGGAGGAGACACAGCCAGGACAGATGACCCAGACTGGCCAAAGAGATATTCCATACCATATGACGTCATACTGAGTATGTAAAGCTGGGGTGAAGAAGAAGGAAGGAGGTGGAGGGACATTCAGAGTTATGGCGTCTGTCTTCCCAAGAAACCATTACGCGTGGTGGAGCCCTGCTTCCCTGGAGATTCCTGAACACCTGCCTGCCCATGGGAAGTGGTGAATGAATTCCTTGCTTTGCTTTGCTTCTGTGTGCGGCTTTTACTTTACTTAATTAAATGGTTATATCTCAAACCATGATTTTTCTCATTTTTATTCCTTTAGTTCTCTCCCCCATCCCACCATTGGTGAGTGAGCAAGCGGCTGCGTGGTGCTTAGCTGCTGGCTGGGGTTAAACCACTACAAGATACCAAAGGTAAAAATACCCAGAATGTTCACATATGTGCACACACATACACAAAAGAAATTCTGCGTACTGCTTTCCCTTACCTGGCATACCTGCAGCTGTGCAGCCCAGTCCTGTTCCATTTTGTCCCCCATCACCTGGACCCTTCAGAGCTTACCACCAGTCAAGGGACCTCTGTCAGTAAGCAATGGGGGTTCACAGCTCAGATACTGTGCCCACCTCAGGTCAACAGACAACTAGTCTTCTTGGTTTCTAAGATATTGATTATTCTTTCCATTCTTTGAAAAGACAGCGGGTAACCTTAGATTCAAGCCATTATATTAATTTTAGTGTGTTTTTCTAAGACAACAGAGACCACAGTGCTTTTCTGTTCCCTGACAGTGGCCTGCATAGTACACCTCCAGAGTGGTAGAATCATAGAATCATTAAGGTTAGAAAAGACCTCTAGGATCATCAAGTCTAACCATCAACACAACACCACCATGCCCACTATAGCATGTCATGAAGTGCCACGTCTACACGTTTTTTGACCTCCAGTGATGGTGACTCCACCACCTCCCTGGGCAGCCTGTTCCAATGCTTGACCACTCTCTCAGTAAAGAAATTTTTCCTAATATCTAGTTTAAACCTCCCCAGGCACAACTTGAGGCCATTTCCTCTCATTCTATCACTCCAATCTATCTATTGGGAGAAGAGACCAACACTCACCTTGCCACAACCCCCTTTCAGGTAGCTGTAGAGAACCTTCTCTTTTCCAAACTGAACAATCCCAATTCCCTCAGCCGCTCCTCATAAGTCTTGTCCTCCAGACCCCTCATCAGCTTTGTTGCCCTTCTCTGGACATGCTCCAACAACTCAATGTCTTCCTTGCAGTGAGGACCTTCCTGCCCTCGAGCAGATCAACACTCCCACCCAACTTGATGTCACCTGCAAACTTACTGAGGAAGCACTCGATCTCCTCATCCAGATCATCGATAAAAATATCAAACAGAACTGGCCTCAGAACCGAGCCCTTGGGAACATCGCTTGTGACTGGCCGCCAACTAGATTTAACCCTGTTCCCCATAACTCTCTGGGCTCAGCCATCCAGCCAGTTCCTCACCCAGTGAAGAGTACACCTGTCTAAGCCATGGGCCAACAGATGCTCCAGGAGAATTCTGTGGGAAACGCTGTCAAAGGTTTTACTAAAGTCCAGGTATACAATATCTACAACCTTTCTCTCATCCAATAGGCTGGTCACCTGGTCATAGAAGGAGATCAGGTTGGTCAAGCAGGACCTGCCTTTCATGAACCCATACTGGCTGAGCCTGATCCCTTGGTTGTCCTGCACATGCCTTGTGAGCACCTTCAAGATGAACCTCTCCATAACCTTCCCTGGTACCGAGGACAGGCTGACAGGCCTATAGTTCCCTGGATCCTCCTTCTGGCCCTTCTTGTCTTGTAGACGGACACCACACTGGCAAGCCGCCAGTCATTGGCTCGGAAAGCTCCTCTGACAACTCCCTCAGTACTCCTGTGTGGATCCCATCAGGCCCCATAGACTTGTGAGTGTCCAGGTGGCATAGCAGGTCCTTAACTGTTTCCTGATGGATTATGGGGACTTTATTCTGCTCTCCATGCCTGTCTTCTAGTCTCAGGGGGAATACTCTGAGGATACTTAGTCTGACTATTAAAGACTGAGGAGAAGAAGGTATTAAGTATGTCAGACTTTTTCGCACCCTTGGTGACAATATTCCCACGCACACCCAACAAAGGATGGAGATTCTTCTTGACTCTCTTTTTGTTGTTAATATATTTGTAAAAATATTTTTTGTTTTCCCTTATGACCGTGGCTAGATTGAGTTCTAGCTGGGCTTTTGGCTTTCTAATTTTCTCTCTGCATGACCTACCTGCCCCTTCTTCCAGAGGTGATGAACTCTCCTTTTTTTCCTGAGTCCCAGCAAAAGCTCCCTGCTCAGCCAGGCTATTTTTTTTCCCCACCAGCTCTTCTTACGGCACATAGGGACCACCTGCTCCTGTGCCTTTAAGATTTCCTTCCTGAAGAATGTCCATCCTTCCTGGACCCCTTTTCCCTTCATGACTGTCTCCCAAGGGACTCTCTCAACCAGTGACCTGAACAGGCCAAGGTCTGCCCTCTGGAAGTCCACGGTAGTGGTTTTGCTGACCCCCCTCCTTACTTCACCAAGAATCAAGAACTCTATCATTTCATGAATGCTAAGCCCAAGATGGCCTCCGACCACCACATCTCCCACCAGTCCTTCTCTGCTCGTAAAGAGCAGGTCAAGCGGGGCACCTCCCCTGGTGGGCTCACTTACCAGCTGTGTCCGGAAGTTGTCTTCCACACACTCCAGGAACCTCCTAGACTGTTTCCTCTCTGCCATGTTATACTTCAGGCAGATGTTTGATAAACTGAAGTCCCCCTCAAGAACAAGGGGTAGCGATTGTGAGACTTCTGCCAGTTTTTTGTAGAAAGTTTCATCTGCCTCTTCATCCTGGTTGGGTGGTCTGTAACAGACTCCCAGCAGGATATCTGCCTCGTTGGCCTTCCCCCTCATCCTTACCCATAAACACTCTACTTGGTCTTCATAATCGTTGTTTTCTATATGGTTAAAACACTCCCTAATGCGGGAGAAGGATGGACTTCACAACTCTATGAGAGTTGTATTCCGAAACCGTTTATTATCTTGGCTGACTCCAATATATATAATAATTTTTGCTTAGTCACTGCGCACACACTCATGATTGGTTACAGGTTGTTACACACATTATTGCAATTGGCTATATACAAAATATCACGCGCTGTCCATGCGCCTCTCACACAGTCAGGATTC